>NC_056735.1:1405353451-1405505951 GCF_019279795.1 Protopterus annectens
AGCACTGCCCTGTGCAAAGCCATCTTCTGTACACCTGCTTGTTTTATCCCTTCACCTATCCTAGGTGTTCTGGAAGCCTTCTACTAACTGTTTTCTTTGGTCTGTTAGAATGTTCCAAGATTCCACCACATTCCTTGTGAAGTAATATTTGTCCAAAGTGATTTGAACTATCTATGTGGAGATTTCAGCTTCTGGTTGTAACATTTATATCATAAAAGACAATAGTGACAGAATTATTGGAAAATGTGAGTAAACACCTAAAGAAAAGGCATTTTTAGCTACAGAGTTTAATAGCAATGCTTAGTTATCTACTCTACCTCACTGACTAAGTGATATTTAAATAAGTATTTACATTTAATTGTAAAGCCACTGATAGCAAAGTATTAGGAAGCTTTCCCCCTTCATCCATTTTTATGGGCTGGTGAATGAGCAAGTTTCTTCTTTCCTTAGAAACAGAGGGAGTATTAGATGGTGTGAGCTCAGAAGCTGATGGAGTACTCAGAAGTCTCGTGAAACTGTAAACAGAAAAAGATCATAGAAGTCAAGCCTGGAGATGCACCTATGTTTGTCATTGAGTCAGCTCCTGATAACGATAGTTTATAAATAAATGGAACTTGCAGCAGAAACTTATATCTAGTGAAGGAAAATGTCATTTCATTTGATATTAATAGACTGTTGACTAAGCAAAAAGTATGTTGAAACAAAGGAAAGTAATAGGGCTGGATTCAGGAAGGTTACCATGAGGAGTATGCCTGGTGTACATGTTATGGTAATCATTTCCAATTCAAAGACTGCCCTACCACGGTGCTGTGCCATGAAGAAATGCAGCACTGCTAGTGTGCTGCCTCCATGGCCTGCCACAAATGCTAATGTGGCATTCCTTGGAAATGGCCTATGCTAATTAGTCATGTGCTGTCCCTCCAGAACCGCCTACGTTCAGAGAATCTCTCAGCCGCATAAGTTACATTAGTCACCTGTGTCAAAGAACACAGCCAAAAGCTTGCGTTCACCTGATCATGTTAGAGAGTTTAGTGGACAGGTAGTGCTGGAGGGTGTCTGAGTGTCTGTATCTGTGAGGCAGCATGTGTGAGTGCATCTAAGGGTATGAGTGTCATAAGGTGTGTATGCCTGCCTAGGAGGTCACAGTAGGGGGGGTTTAGAGGATAGGTAGGGAAGGTGTGCTTGCGTGTGTATATGTTTGTATGAGTGACTACACGGGTATGTCCATAAGTGTGATCAGGTGATGGAGGGCTGTGCATGTGTGTGTGCATGAGGGAGAGGCTCATCACAACTCCACACTCCTCAAGACTAAAGAGCAAATTCTGCAAGATTGGGAGGTGTAAAACACTAGACATCAGGGATACTCTTCAACAGAGGGCCTTAAAGGCACTTAAAGTAGCAAAACATCTTACTGCATGAAAGACATGGGTTGATGGGGAATAATAGGCATTGGGAACACTCTTTATACTGTGCCATTAAGGTACCTCAAAAGATTCATGCCCTGTATCCTCTGCACTCAGCACCACATTGTTACCCTCTGTCTCAGGGATATTCCTACATATTACCTTAAAGTGTTTAAAAGTGAAATAAATATATAAAGTAAATGGTGGGGAAAAGCTTCAAACCAAGCAACTTTTACACAGAAAAGCAACTTATAAAGTAGGAGCCCTAACCCTCTAAGTGTATCGGGATATTTTTTTACGTAGTAAGAAGTAAATAATTCTAATGATTGGACTTATTCACTGTTTGCAATAGCCCGTCAGTTATAAGGAAATAGATACACCCATACATGCTGTATAAGAGGTAACAGCAGGAGCATTCCGTAAAATCAGAGACAGTTGAAAGGGAGGGGGGGGGTGTGACCATCTGAGGGAAGGCTTCAGGACATAGCCAGGGGGAACACTATATAACACCAGAGAGACTTTTTAAACTATTAGGTAGATTCATTAAAAAAGTAATAGAGCAACAGATCTAACATCACAATCCACTTTATGAACAATAAGAAAAATGAAACTCTAATGCCTGTCCTTACTGGCTGAATGTAAGAATCTGTGATTTATGAGGACAGGGACAAAAAGTAAGAAGAGACATCAGGGATATTCTGTCAGTTTAGGAACAGGTAACAGATATATGGGTGTGCATGTGTTTGTGTGTGTGTGTGTGTGTGTGTGTGTGTGTGTGTGTGTGTGTGTGTGTGTGTGTGTGTGTGTGTGTGTGTGTGTGTGTGTGTCTGTGTGTCTCTGTGAGAGTGAATGAGGGAGGGTGCCTGTGCCAACACAATGACTAGTGCAGGAAAGTGTTGATTTGCATTCACAGTAGTTAAGTGTGATTCAGAGACATGCAAATTTCCAATAATGAGATCTTTCCTGATTGCAGCCAGTGTGCCTCTGAATCACAATACTCTGCACTGCAGAAAGTTTCTTTTGGCCACACCCCTTACTGCCAATGGTGGTCTGGATCCCTGGGCCAGTCCCTTTTTTGTTGTAATGCACTGTATAGCATGTTTTGTGCTATTTGTTTCACTAAAGGTTTATAAGAACTGAGAGAAATCTCAAATAACTGTAGTAATTGTTCTTACGATCGATAACAAACACGCCACATTTAAATCAAAAAACAGTTTGTTTTTTAACAGTGTTAAGGAGATATAACAGATGAAAGAGTTTTTTTTTTGTTTTTTGTTTTTTATGAAAATAGAATAGCAATGTAGCAACATTGTAGATTTATGGTTTTATTAAAATGAAGTGAGTACAAGCACAATCATTTCATTTTTGTAAAAGTACACATGAAAAGACAAAAGATATGGAAACAGGACCTCCTGGTTTGAATCTTAACTGCTGATTTTAGAATTTTTTTACTCTTTTTCTAATCTAAAGTTAGTCTGCACATTAAATAACCATGATCCTGATATGGTTGTTGGTAAAAACAGTGATATGGTGATGATGATGTGAATAAGAATAAAATGATCCTAAGGAACAGTGACAAAAAGTTTACCCTGGGAAATAATTATATTTCTAGCATAAAACAAAAGTGAGTAAAAGAAATCTGACAGAAGTGATTACTGAATCTGATACAACATTTTTTTCTGATGCCCTCTTATTATGTTGTGATTCTGTGACTGACCTAACTGTGAAGTGTAACAGCATAAACAGTAATGTGTATGCTGCTTAGTTTATACATAGGAAAGAAATTAACACTTTTGTGGAAAAACTCTGACATAGAAAATTACCATGATTCATAGTCAAGTTACATATTAAGCAGAATGCACTTGTGCTAGCATTGAGCTTGCACAGACAGGCTAGTAGTGATTCATAGTTCTGCACTATACTCTAGTGTATTAATCCCAAACACACAATAGAAGATATATGGAAATGAGTGCATAAAGACATGTAAATGAAATGGGCTAGTAAAATGAGATCCTAATGATACTAAGATGCATAGTAGCTGAACACTTAAAATTCATAGTCATCTATAGCAGAAATTGCACAATTGTGTGCACCTGTCTAGAAAAGCACAAACTACACTAATAAAAGTGTCATCACTGCGTGTAGCAAGAATAGTGATAGTCACAACAGCCATCACACAGCAGCAGACTATAATCCTCAGTTCTAATGGCTTTCAGAGATATGTGGGAAGTGCAATCCAGTGTCAATAAAAACAGTACTCTCAGTGGCTAATTGATCACAATTTTAACGATCAAGAGATTATTGATTACTTTAGAGTTGATTGCAACATTGAACGGTTCGTGGTTGACATGTGTCAGGCACATATGGAACTAATGGGACTGCATGACATTTCAATACCTGTGGAGACCGATATATATATATATATATATATATATATATATATATATATATATATATATACATATATATATATATATATGTGTGTGTGTTTGTTTGTGTGTGCGCACACGTGTGTGTGCATGTGTGTGTGTGCAGGACCTTTCATAGGCCTCTACGTCTAGAATAATCTGGTTATTGAACAGGATTATTAAACGCCCCATCTGCCTGATAGTCAAAAAATAAGTGAACAGGAATTGCTACCATTTTCTGATCTGCTACATAGTGTGTGACATGCACAGGATCATAACCAACAAGTCCACATACCAGTTAGGCAGTTCACATGAGTCACATATGCTGGCACACATTTCAGCTATATCACCATTCCCTGCATGCTGAAATTACATCAAAATATCTCAGTGTGGGCACTGTGGCTAAGTGTTCATACTGTTGCAAGTGATGTTGGCTACTCACAGGAGCACTTGTTTATGTTACCCGTACAAACCCACTGATCCTTTCTGAACACGAGTATAACACCACACACACACACACACACACACACACACACACACACACACACACACACACACACACACACACACACACACACACACACACACACACACACACACACACACACACACACACACACACACACACACACACACACACACACACACAAAACACAGTAAGGCATGTGTTTGGCCTGCTCAGTCTCTGCTCACACTGTTTTGACATGTCTTGGTGGGGGAGATACTCCAGTATAATCCTTCCACAACTTGTGGGATGATCTCATATTGCATGCTCCATAATATAGTGGAGAGGAGACATGCCAGGCAAGCCAAGTATGCTGGTGTGGTCACAACACATGCACATGGCCAACAGAGAAGGTGCATCAGCACCATCATACACTGAGAGTGTGGTGGAACAACAACAGGCAGCAGTCTGTGGCAATGCAGTTGTAGCTATCAGGCTATGCTAAGCAGTGTATAGTTGAAGCATACTGTGCATCAGACAATCCCACATTTGTCACATAGGAGGAATGGTAACAGAAGTCATAACTTCAGATTGCTAGAGACATGACACATGTCAGCCTACACAGACTAGGTGGGGCATATAACAGTAGTCTGAGATGGGGGTCTCAATGTGATGGTTATTATTTGTTATAGAAAATCTCCGTTTGGGATGTGGTCATAGTCCCACTATGTATTTGTGACCTAAAGCAGAGAAGACAGTCTGAAGGTGATGGGTATTCTATGCCATAGACAATCTTCTCCTGCAATGTGTTTGAGGTGCCTCTGCTTAACTGTGATCTGCAGCAATTATACTGACTTGGGCAATGGGACTTGTGGTATCTCCTGATAGGTATGTTGTGCAATTACAGGACTATGACCTAGATGGGGTCTGCTTATAAAGTGTCCTGCCAGTGATGGCTGAATGTCACCCCTTGCCCCAGTTTTGGCCAATAAATCAGTGAGAGCACTGCTGGTGGCACTGACAACCTATCTGTGTGGAGGCAGACAGAGAAGTGGTATGCACCATCATAGACCTTAACAGACCAGTCATTAATGTGTCCCTGGCCCCCAGGTCCTCATAAATGCCATGCAACACAGCAGTGAAATCTATGCTTAGACTGGATTGCATTAGATTGAGACTGGATGATGCTTAATCACATCTGTCAAATGATCCTAATTGTGGTGTCGCATATCAGGGGCCACCTTTGACATGTGACAGTATTAGGTACCCCTGAGAGGCTGAGAAATAGTGGGCATATCTTCTTGAGATGCAACATGTATGCATCTGCTGCCACAGCCATAGAGGGGGCATTGCTGATGGCTGGAGCGGTTGAGTTCTCATACTATACAACATCACATCCATGTGTGGGTAAGACCAGACCTTCAGGTTCTACTGAGGGTTGATGCTCAACAGCATGGAGAGAAAATGCCACTGTGTCATCAAACTGTAACTCAGGTATCTGTGCTTTGTCATCATTATCAGAGAAGGTGCCAACATCAGACAGTTATTCTGTCTTAACCTGTACATGCTCTGCCCTGTGAATACACAACAAAAGACCCACCAGAGTGAGTAAGAGGACCTCTGTCAAAACCATGCTCCAGTGGCATGCACAATGAGGATGTCCATGCAAGAAGTACCATACAAACACAACTTACCTCTGATGGCTGGATACGTGGTATATCTATAGCAACACACAGACAACAGTTGTTGTTGTTGTCAGTTTAGAGTGTCTATGCACCATGCATCTGCAAAGAAACCTGGTAAAAGAGGAACTAACCTGGTTCATCATCCTTCAAAACACATGGCAGTTTGGTCCATTCTGATGACAGTGTCCACTCTTCCAAAGATAATCCCAGAACTAGTTTCTCCATGGAGAGACACTAAAAACATCTGTCTTTGTCAGCATGCATCTTACAGGAGACCGCTACCACCATGGTCGACTTCTCATCGTCCGTGGAATATGCCTTTACTTTGGCATGGTGTATTATGTCAATAACATGGTTACAACACTTCTGTAAAGTGCAACTGTATTCCCTCTGGTATTTATGTCATGAACCACTGTCTGCTACACCAGGTTATATAAAGGTTGAGCAACACCCTCCTCTTTTCAGAATGCATCAACCATGGGTCCCATGTACTTATAGCAGGACTTAATTTTCAGCAGGGCTGAAATAGTTTAACTGATGCCATCCGTCTAATTCTACAAATATGCAGATATCTATGAACACATCATACAGAGCTGTAGAATGTATACTACTGAGAAAGATAACATACCACACTTCCAACCAAAACTAGTAAGCAGCAACAATCAGAACCTTGACTCCTAGAATTTGGTGCACAATCTTCTTTATTTCGAGTAAAACTGGACCACAACGAAAACAGTAAAAACAGTTATGAACAGCAGTACTAAGCGCTTTCACCCTTCCATGTTAGGGCATCATCAGAGTACAAAATATATTAGCATAGAACGTCCCTTAAATACAAATACTTTAATTACATAATTAGGTCAATCAACACTCATTAACAAAGGTTTGTTCTGTGTTGGCAGTGAATGCTAAATGCATTTAAAATAAAATAAAATTAAACTGCTAGTAAAAACGGTAACCAAGAGTTTTAACCCATGTGTCACTTAATTATAAGATTTTAAAATTTTTTTGTTCATACAACAAATCCTCACACTAACGTAAACATATTGTGTAAGTTTGTTTTTATATCACAAAACAATTTTAAATAAATTGTATAGTTGTGAATTGATGTACTGAACATGATTACAAATAGTGTTAATTATTAAATATGATAAATATATATATAATAAATATTAAATAATAAATATTAAATAAACTAAGTGAACCTTATTATTAAAATTTTATTTTTACTTTTATATTTATATTAATATTACATTCAATTTTAAATAAATTTTGTTTTAATGGTATTTAACAAAAAATAAATTAAATAGTAATACATTAACATAATAACATGTACCAATAATTATTAAATACAATGAATATGTAAATAAAAATGAATAAAACGTGTTAAAAATGGGAATAAGGAAGTTATTTGACAAATTTGTAACAAATAGTTTTGATGATTAAAAAATATATAAATACATATTGTGCATTTAGATGGTAAATCTCTAGTTACGTAACTACTTTTATGTATATGTGTGATAATTGTACAAATAGATGTAAGAACTGTGAGGAACATATGTATATAGAAAAAATGTATAAAATGTATGTAAGGAAAATATGTGAAACATTGTAGGTGTGTGATTAACTACTAAATAATTTGTGATTTTAACTTCAATATACTTGTAATGGAGACTTGGTCGTTGATACCAGGCCACTTATTGGCGTTTAATCTTAATTGCCAAATACATTCTTTGGCTTCCAAAAGAGTCTTAATGTCGCCCCCATTGTTCAACTTGAATTGTGGTATTCTATCTATAACAAAAAATAAAAACTTTTTGAAATTAACACACAACGTACTGTGACTGTATAAGGCACTTGTTTCTTTCTTTATCCTAATGTCACTAGTGTGTTCAATGATACGAGTTTTTAGTTTTCTGTGTGTTTTTCCTATATAGAAGGCCTGACAACTTGTACAAGTAGCAGCATAAACAACCATGCAGGTGTTACAATCACAAATTCCTGGACATCTAATTGTTTTTTCATAGTTGTATATAGATAAATATGGTCCATTGTTGATGAACCTACATGAACGACATCCACCACATTTATACATTTTGGATCTCATGTTCATTTCATTACTTAAGGGTTTCTCAAATAAATTCTTTAAACTTCTCCCCTTACTAAAAGTGCATTTTGGCTTATTACCAAGAATGTTCCCCAAGTCAACATTAATTTCTGTAATAATGTTCCATGAGTCATACATCACTTTAACTATATGTTGAGATTTTTCATTAAAGGGGATAATGAAAGTGTCATGTCCAACATTCCTAATATTAGATGCATCTTTAGGTGGTAATCCATAGTGTATAATAGGTTTATATAGCGTTATCCTGTTACTTTTTACACTATTACCAATTCTTGATACTAACTCCTCTGGATAAGCTCTAGAGGTGAACATGTTTTTCAGTATGGTAAGTTCCTTTAAAAAGGTCTCTTCATTACTCACTAATCTTGACAGCCTCACCATCTGGCCCTTAACTAAATTCGTTTTCTGGTGGTTCGGGTGGCTACTGTCAAAATGTAGAAATGAATTGGAGTAAGTTTTTTTCCGATAAATGTTGGATTCTACTTTACCGTTTTGAAATGAGATTGTGATATCTAGAAAATTAATCTTTTCGACAGAAGTGTGGCTAGTAAATTTCAAAAAACTAGTCGTTAAACCAATATATGTAATAAATTCTTTAAGCTCAATCTCAGACCCCTTCCAAAAGATTAAGATATCATCAAGAAATCTTAAATAAATCAAAATATTGCTCCAATAAATACTAGTGAAAACGTGTTCCTCCTCCCATGCTGCCAGAACCAAATTGGCATAAATAGGGGCACATTTGGCCCCCATTGCAACACCATTTTTTTGTCTATAATGTTGACTGTTAAAATAAATGAAATTATTTTCTAAAACTAATTCCAACATCTGTGTCAACAATCTACTTTCAGAGTTGCTATAACCACTATGTTTGTTAAGACAGATTTCAAACAACTCAAGGCCTTCTTGGTGTGGAATCACACTGAACAAATTAACAACATCGATGGTAACCATACAAAAATCAAATTGACCATCGAAAGAGTTGACAAAGGCACGTATAGAATCCAAGCAGTGCCACGAATCTCTAATAATGTGTGGAAAATCTTTCAAAACTTTCTTACACTTAAAATCAATATAAGCAGCCAAAGCCTCTGTCTTTGATCCTTTAGCGGAGACTATAGGTCTAAAGGGTGGATTGTCAAGATGTTTGTGAATTTTTGGAATCCCAAAAATAGAAGGTACTACTGGGAATTCCACTGATAAATAATGATACGTTTGTGCATCAATCATTCCATCCATCAAAAATTCATAAAGCAGCCAATCAATTTTAGTATAGGCCTTGTCCATTTCGTGTCTATTCACCTTAACATAGGTGCTTTCATCGTCCAATAATCTGACCATCCTGTCTATATAGTCATAAGTCAACATAATAACTACACCACCTCCTTTGTCTGGTTTCATTATTCTAAACTTGTTAGAACTAGTGAGCTCTTTTAAACAAAAACGTTCTGCTGGAGTTAGATTGTGTGTAATACTAGTTTTTTCGTTTATTATCCTTCTTATGTGTGTCTCACAAAGTTTTTCAAATATGTGTATAATGAGATTCTGAGGTGGTATAAATGTACTGTGACGTTTAAGTTTGAGTCCTCCATCCAATGTAATTGAATTGGAATCGTGAAAAAAAACCTTTAAATTCAATAACCTGGTGTATGTTTTTAAATTAATCAGGACTTCACCAATGTCTAACTTAAAGGTCGGCACAAATGTGAATCCTTTACTAAACAATTTTAAATGTGTAGTGTCAAATGTCTTGTCAGTAAAATTGTACAAATTGAAACCCATGTAGTTAATAACTTCACTTCCATTACTTAGGTTTTTCGTACAAGTGTTAACACTTATAGTGTTTTGTTGCACAATTCCAACATCTGGATTTACATGTAGTGTTAACAAAGTACCACCTGATGTACCGTCAAAGTAATCAACCTCCACATTACATTGTGTGTCACATTGTGCTACCATCTGCCCCTTCTGTTGCCTCCATTGTTGTAGTTCCTTTGAACATAATAATTTTGGCTGCCCTGCCTCTCCCTTATTCTCTCTGATCTCCTTAGGGCTGGCTGCTCTAAAAAAACTGACTGTGCCTCATCATTGTTGTCAAAATTGCCTCGATAGCGTGATTCGTGGTCACCATCAGTGTTGAAATCATTAAAATTAGAATGTGAATTAATATTCCCATTTGTGTTAATGTTTGTACTAAAATTCCGACCATTCCCTGCTATGTTAGTGTTTCGAGTGTATTGTTGTGATTTCATATTTTTATATTCCCTAAAATGGTTGTAAACTCTGTTGTTTTTATAGTCGTTGGTATCTCTCTCAATTTTTAAATTTTTAATGTCTAAGCCTTTAGTAATATATCTGTCTAAATCTCTAAAAATATTTTCCATTTTAAACTTGTTGTACTCAAATAAAACATCAGCCTTAATACCTCTATCTAGGTTACACAATTTATCCTTTAAAACATTTAACTTGTCATTGTTATTTCGGATAATGAGTTTTAAAAGCTCAAAACCAGTATTGTCATAAAGTCCCAGTAATTCTGAAAAAAGTGGTGTACCTTCTGCAAACCCATGGGGCAGCTTGAACATACGTAGTCCCTTTGGGACTTGTTTTAACTCTAATGAACGTTCCAAAAAGGCGTTATCCATCTGTAGAGATTTGAAAGTTTTTAGTGTCCTTTCAAATTCCTCAAGCCTTGAATTTAGTGTTCCCTGGTTCGGAGCTGTAACAGAACCTGCTCTATTCAAGTTTGGCGCTGTTAGGAACCGATTGAGATCAATATTTCCGTTTGGTGAATTATTCCTGTGTACATTCACTCTTCGGACCGTCTGGTTATATTGGTAACTGTTGTTAACGTTTAGAGGTATCCCCGAGACGTCTTCTCTCCCTGACGTCACCGCCTGACGCTGAGGACTGGCCGATCGTTGCCTAGCAACTGCATTGTGTAGACTGGTGTTCGGAGTTGAATGTAAAGTGAGAAGCCGCTCCTGTGAGTCTGTGATAATCATTTCCGATTCATTCCCTCCTAAATGTTGCTGCTCGTTTAAAGCTTTAATAAGCTTGTTAGTGATATCTAGGTGCTCCTGTAGCAACCGCTGCATCATGATGACAATTGTTAAAGAATCCAATAGTCAATGCCACAGACTACGTGGAGCCTGTGAGTATTTGTAAATGCGAGCAGACTGTGTAGTGCGACAGTATTAGCTCTTCAACTTAATTTAGTAATCTCAGAATCTTTCAACTCAAGGAAAGATAAATTGCCGTTGCTGATGTCAGTGTAGTAATGCAATGTGATGAAACTTCGTGCAAGTTGTCTTTACCACAATCGGTATACTAGAAAGTTAAGTTCAATTCATATACCACAGCTGACAGTTACGGGTGACTTCACTCGTTCGGTGTATTGATAAAACTGAATGTTAATGAAGCACCGAATACTGACCAAATACTTGTTTTCCACCATAGGCTTACAAATTCGACATTTCTTTGTTAGTAAGTTGCACACGTTGCATGCAGAGGTAATACTTCCAACCAGCGGAATATATAGAGTTCAACAAATAAAACTGTGTTGATATCACTTTGTAAAAAATGAATCCTGGCTTACTTAGCAAGTTGCGCACGATACCACGAACGCTAAAATTCCATGAAGCTGAATACAGAGTGTTCCACAAATAGTTCGTTGTAGTGTAGTTGGCTGGGTACAATTAAAAAGCAGTTTAAACACAGGGACGTTCTTTTAGAATTGTTTAAGGTGCTGTCAAGTCATAAAACTGTAATTCACGTAGCAGTGTTACCAGTAACTTTTAATCCGTTTAGGTCCGGCACATATCCACAATCTAGGTTCAAACAGGAATCTGACGAAAATTAACTGTAAAACACACTTCCAACCAAAACTAGTAAGCAGCAACAATCAGAACCTTGACTCCTAGAATTTGGTGCACAATCTTCTTTATTTCGAATAAAACTGGACCACAACGAAAACAGTAAAAACAGTTATGAACAGCAGTACTAAGCGCTTTCACCCTTCCATGTTAGGGCATCATCAGATAACATACCAGTCACAGATGCTGGGATAAATTACTGAGGCCATTCTATAGTCAAAGAGACAGCTGTGAGAGCAGATCAACAACTGTAGGAACAGATATGGGAATACATACATCAGGTGTACATGCCAAGAGCTATGTTTAGGTTAAGGTAAATATTCTTGGATCTCTTTGATAACTGCTAGCGATTTGGCCGGCCCCATATGGCTGTTGTATTCACAACCATAGGCCAACAGGGATATCGGACACACCATATAGCTGGCTCCCCCTGTTGTAGAATGAAGTAGTAGTCCACAAAAACTGGCAGGCCACTAAACAGCCATAAAGGTGACAGAGTGGATAAAGGAGAAATGGTGCATTGTTACTGTTATACAAGAATCCCAGAATTTCCAAATAGAAGATATTCGGAAAGATTAAGACAGAAATTAGAGGAAAGAAAAATACTTGCACAAGAAAAATAGTCAAAATCTTGAAATGCAAATTTGCATTCATTTATGCAACATACTCATGAATAACATTACATAGATGAAGAAACTTTGGGGTACCTGGAGAAAGAAGTGACAGAGGAAATGAAAAAATATAAAGAACAAACTCAGAGATTTTTGAAGGGTATAAAAAAACATATGGACATGGGAAAGAAAAAGATATCTGATATGGTACAATATTTATGCAAAGTAGAAAGCCAAACTAATCAATAAAAAAGCAGATCAAAAGATATTTGAAAAGAAATGCAGGCAAAGACACACAGACATGGAAAAAGTCACAATACAAAACATACGAAAATAATGCAGGAATGAAGAACAGAGGATTAGTAAGGAAAAGTTTAAAAAAATAGAAACTGAAGATATGGATTACCTGAGACAAGAAGGATTTAGTTTAGAAAATCCAACAAAGGTAGTGTCACAGCATAATTGAACAATGAGTCCCCACATTAATGAGAAATAGGTAGAGCATGTGACATTTTGACATGAGAAAGAAAGAGATCTGATATAGTGCAATATTTATGCAAAGTAGAAAGCAAAATTAATCAATACAAAAATACAGCACCAAAGATATGTGAAGAGAAATACAGGCAGAGGACCATGATATAAAAAATGTCACAATTCAAAAAAATAAGAAAAAAGGGAAAGTAGAAAAGAGGATTAGTAATGATGAAGTTAAAAGAAATAGAAACTGAGGTTATGGATTACCTGTGAAGTGAAGGATTTAGTGTAGAAAATCCAACACAAGTAATGTCATTGCATGATGGAACAATGCGCCCCCAGACTAAGGAGAAACAGGTAGCACGGGAGGCACCTGAAGAATTACCACATGGTGATTCAGCTGAAGTTGCACAGCAAGGGAAGGAGCAGGAAACAGTGGCAACTCTGATAAAAGCAATGTTATGGAGTGATGGGCCAATGAGTTCCCATATGCAGGAGTAGCAGATGACATCAGATGCATCTGAAGAAGATATTTCACAAAAAGATGTTCTGGAATATTCTGCAGCATGCCCACAGGAAACGTAGAACAAAGAATGTGCTCTTTGTTTTGAAGAAAATGATCTAAGATAAGCTGTTTGATTTAATAGAGAAGGATAGTCATATTAAGACAGATGAAAGAAACCGATTATGGAAAGTAAATAATACCAAAAGTGTTTGAAGTCTGATAAAACAAATGAACAAAGTAATCAAGACTATTAAGAGAAATTCATGTGATACAAAAAAGTAAATAGGGTAATTAGTGTGCAGCTAAATTAATAACAGATAAAGTCTTACCACAAAAACAAAGAGAAAGAAGGGAACGGAAGGAAGGAAATAAAATGCTACCATGGAAGCATCAAATCAAGAAAACTGTAAAGCAATTAGCACAAGAAGTGTTACTGTCAGAAGACCACAAAAGAAGAAACAAATCTACAAAAACTCTTAGAAAGATAGACTTGGCAATAGCAAACCACAGTATCAAAATAGACCAGGATCTATCATAAACTATTGCAAATAATAAATTGAACACATCAGCACAGGCAAAAAAAACTAGAAGATGTGCAGGTAAATATAAAGTGCAAAATAAACAGTTCATTGATGACCCAAAAAAAGTTTTATAGAGAAACAAAGCAAAAGGAATAGAAACACCACAAAAAAGAAGAAATAGACACATTTTGGAGAAATGTTTATGAAGACCATGTGAAACTTAACAAGGATGCTGAATGGACAGAAAAATTAAAAGAAACAGTAAGGAGTTTAAATATACAGGATTTGAAATGGATGAAGTAACGCCTAGAGAAATTGAAACAAGATTAAGAAAGCTCCTAAATGGAAAACCTCAAGCCCAGATGCAGTAGCTAACTTCTGCCTAAAAATATTAAGATCTTTACACAAAGATTTATCCCTGAGTAAGAATTACTTATATGCGCATCCTGAACACCAACCTGGTTAACAACAGGAAAAATGATACTCCTCCTTAAGAGTGAACCTGTTAGCCATCCTAAAAACTATAGATCAAGAACTTGCCTTCTGATGATGTACAAACTATTTACTAAAACTGATGCTGTGGAAATGGAAATTAAAACCAGAAGTAGACAAAAATCGGATAGCAACTGAATGTGCAAAAAAATACAAAGAGTATAAAGAGAAGGATCAGACGAAAAGGAAAGGAATGTGGAAAGGGCATAGATATTGTGCCAAGTACAGAGAACTCGGGGAGCAACCTCGTGTTGATGAATTTGATGTAGGAATAATTAAGGAGAGCTGAACTGAAACCAAAAGATGAAAGGTTAATAATGACTGCCCAGGACAGTGAACTATGTACATGTTGGTTTACAAAGTCCATTGAACATGTGGGAAAAACAGATGAATGCAGGTTTTGTAAAAAAAGAACTTGAAACAGTCACACATGTAGTTGTTTGGTGTAATATATTTATGGCACAAGGCCTATATACTGAAAGGCATGATAATGTGTTGAGACTATTGTACTGAAGTCGTTGAGAAGCACTAGAAACATGAACTACAAAGCACTGCAGAGAATAATGACGTTTATATCACATGGCATCACCCATTACCAACAGTCCAAAAAAATCAATCCAAGAAAACCAGATAATAGTAGGAAAAAAAAACAAAAGCAGCATTGATCACTGAAACAGGCAGCGACTGCAGTGTCTTATGTACAGAGATACACAAAGTCATAAAATACCAGGATATACAGGCAGAAATGACAGCAATGTTGAAAAAGTTACCCATACAGTTCCAAAAGTAGTAGCAGCAATCAGTCTAAAGAAAAC
The DNA here is from genome assembly GCF_019279795.1 of Protopterus annectens. Lineage (NCBI taxonomy): Eukaryota > Metazoa > Chordata > Ceratodontiformes > Protopteridae > Protopterus > Protopterus annectens. The sequence goes on from NC_056735.1 coordinate 1,405,368,814, forward strand.
ATAATTTGCAGTCGTATTAAGCTATGCTAGCAATACATGTAACTCCCCCTGAATTGCAAAAGGAGTCAATTCTGGGCACGTCGCAGGTGCAGCAAAAAGCATTTTTGGCTAACATCAAAGACTGAAACAATACTCATTTCACAAACTTTAATCACACCTTGACTTAGTAATGTGGTCCATTCCCATTTTAGTATTAGAAACCCAAACTATTTTGAGAAATTAAAACACAAGACACTATAATAGTGACAGGCATGTACAGGGGCAGGTTGTTATAATATTGTGGGCTACCTTGTGGCCAGCACCTTCAACAAGCACGATGCATATGCAGGTACATATATTCTTATTGCTAGCCCTCAAAAGTTGAACTCCAGTGGAAGAATACACATCCTTAGGAAGGTAGACAAAAACATCTTATTAGATACTTTTACAGTACTAAGCACCTCCTCAGAACGCCTATTTATCTAATTAATGTTGCTATACCTCCTGCTACAGTTGCCCATATATGTAATATAGTTTACCAAATCTGTACAACTTGGCCTAGAAAATATTGTTGGGCTGCCAAGACTATGCAGACATATATCTGGACTTCTAAGACAATGCAAGCTAATACCTGTTTGTGTGACACACAGATAAGAAAGCTCAGATGGTGTTAATGCCTACAAATAGCATTATTTTGCTGCAATATACCTGTGGCATTAAGTACAGTCTACTGCCTATACTTACATATGACAGCTTTTGGCCTCAAGCTCCCACTGGAAATTTCCATGGCTACATGCATTACCCTACTTTGTAGGTACCCATGTTGCACAAATCACTGTCTACCATGTTGTTCCTCATAGATTCATTGGTGTTTACTAGGCTAACGAACACAAGGGCCTTTTTAAGCCTAGCTATGCATCCCAAATCTTTGACAAGTTCTGATACCCTTGGTAAGTGTAAGCATGGGCCTGGGAGATTAACCATTTACAGGTTACCTGTGTCCATTAGAGACATAGGTGCCAAACGAGGGATGAATTTCCAGTTTGCAACTTTGTTGAAAATGGTACCACTTTCAGAGGAGATTTGGAAGACTATGGCAACTTCTGAGATTGCTAACTACAGACTACCAACAATGTGCAGCTTTATCTTCTTCCTAGCCATTTCAGAACGTGCCTGCTAGGTGAGATCAGTGTCACAGGCAAAGTCACATGCTAATGCAAAAGTTTGGGGGAGTGGCTAATGCTAATTAGCTATATGTTCTCTCCCAGAAATATTAGCAAGTACGGAATTATTTGGCCAAGTGACTCAGAGAAAAGCTAGGTCAAATAAAACTTTAGGAGTAAATGTGAATGTCATCAAAAGACAGTGGTCATCCATTCATTTCCCTCCCTACTTTAAGGTGCCTCTGTTCTAACTAATTTACAAACTTCTACCCTAAGCAAGATGGAACAGTGCTACAACAAAGTTGCAAAATTTGCCACAAACTCTAAATATCGCACATACCATTGTAAACCACTATTAGAAATAAACTGGCTTGATCTTCCCAACCAACTTGCTTTTATTCAGCTATCCACATTGCACAGTCTTATTTTCAAGCCTACTGCCTGCCCTGCACTAGCCAACTTAGTCGCACCTTATATACCAAGTAGTTCCCTACGATCAGAAGATAAACATCTCTTGGCTATCTCAAAACCCATAAAAAATAGGTCACTGTCTGTATTCATATTCTATCTCTAAACTATGGAATTCACTACCTCCTGCGACCAGGTCTGTGCCTGCTCTAACCTGCTTTAAAGCCTCTTTAAAAAAAATCATCTCAAAAATACACGAGTCTGCTCCTGTACAAACCCAGCCTGATGCTCAGCTCTTCCTCCTCCACGCTGGCTTCATTTTCTTCTTCTGTCTCACTCCTTCACAGCCTACAAAATCCTAATATCTTTCCTAACTCCTTCCCTTTTTCCATACCAAATCCTTAATCTACTGCTGAGTCTGCAATGCCTCGATTCTTAACTCTCTCACTATCTTTCTGCATTACTAACTCTTCTGCTATTATTTTCCTGACTGAAACCATCATTTTATTTTTCATGTACTATAACAACCATCATCATACATTTACTACATACTACTTTTGTACACTTCATCTAATCATAGGCTATGCATATATTTTTAAAATGACTAAAATTGTCTATAATGATATAACTCTATAGACTTGTCCAGATGTGTAGTATAGCTTGTAACCTAGTTTGCATTCTATCAACTTATTTTTGTATAGTATTCCTCATGTCACTTGTATTGTTTTTGAACTATAATGTATTTGTATTGCACTGTATGCAGAGCATTTCTCCCCAGGCCTCCACTGAAAATGGGTTCTGTAGACGCAGTTGGACCACCCCAGTAACAAATGTCAAATAAATAATAAATAAATTCCTATGGAAGTACCCGTAATCAGGAAAGTCCAATGAAGCCATGTGGTTTAGGGTGTCAGTGTGTGGTTGTGTCTACGGATGACTGTGAACATGTCTGTAGAGACATGAATGAGGTTATACCAATGTATGTATGCCTGCTTGGGTGGTCAGGCTGGGTGCATAGGTAGGGAATCATGATTCAAGATGTGTATTTGTGTGTGTGTGTGTGTGTGTGTGTGTGTGTGTGTGTGTGTGTGTGTGTGTGTGTGTGTGTGTGTGTGTGTGTTTGTGAGTATGGATGACTGTGAACATGTCTGTAGGGACATGAATGAGTCTATACAAATGCATGCATGCTTGGGTGGTCACACTGGCTGCATAGTAGGGAATCCTGATTCAAGATGTGCATTTGTGTGTGCGCACGTGTGTGTGTGTGTGTGTGTGTGTGTGTGTGTGTGTGTGTGTGTGTGTGTGTGTGTGTGTGTGTGTGTGTGTGTGTGTGGTTGCATGAGTGCCTGAATGTGTGTGTCTGCATGGGAGGGGGCAGTGGGGTGCCTTTGCTAATGTAATGCATGGTTATTTAGGGGGAATACTAGAGTGGTCAGGTCTGACAGTGCAGTGCTAGACCCTGAGACATGTTAAGCATCTCCCTTTTTGTACCCTTTAATTCCTAATTCCTCTTAAACTTAGAGATCATTCTTGTTTCACCAATGACCAGATCCTGACCCAGCTTTCTATTCATCTTTTCCAGTGCATGCTTGTCAATATGTGCTTGACCCACTCATTACAGGGGAGCACATTCATTCCCAGTGATATTTTGGTGATTCTGTGGCATATCAGCAGGATCGTACTAACACCTTTTCATTTTGACGGTTGATTGAACTCCATATAAACTCCAGAATTAAACTTTGCTAGTGCTCTAATAAGCAGGATGATGATTTGTACAGCTCTGAAATACAATCCCATAGTTATGTAGGCCAACATTCTCTTGTCCTTCCTCAATCTCCTTTCATATTGTAATGAAAGTTGGATCCAGAAGTGATTAGTTCCCTAGTATTGCAAGGCAGGATAGGCTGATCTTCATTTTTCTCTACGCCCATCTGATAGCCATGACACCCACCAGCCTGTTGTTGCTTGCTGCTGCAGCATTCCATTGCAGTAAATCATTCAACATAAGCCTATCACATGACCACATGTTGAAAAATGTTGGGTTTGCCTGAGTTCTAGTTACAAAATATTAAATTATTCCTTTTTTGCATCATGACAGGGGTCACTGGTCTATCTTCTCTGGAAAATTTGGCAGTTCATATTAGACAATGGGCTTTTCAGTTGTGATCATCACATTAAAATTCAAATTATGAGCAGAGAGCTTACTGTTTTCCGATAATCATGAAGTTAAGTTGGAAACAAATAAATTGCATAGGTCTTGACTCAGCACTGAAACATTTAATACTGCTAAACATATCAATTGCTCCTTTTACAGTCAGCTCTCCTGTGCTTCAGTCACCAGGCATTTTACTCACTTCTTTACTGTGTGTATGTGTGTGTGTGTGTGTGTGTGTGTGTGTGTGTGTGTGTGTGTGTGTGTGTGTGTGTGTGTGTGTGTGTGTGCTATGCATGTAACTTCTAACTTCCACATTAGGTTTGTGTCATACATAGTGTATAGATCTTCTACTGTCCAAATACGTACACATGACTTCCCTTGTGCAACTTACTGGTGGTGAACCACTCGCTGGTAGAGATCTGCAGTATGAAACTATAGTGCCGATCATCTGTAAGGGGAATCTGCATTTGTAACGCACATAACCCTTTGGAGTTCTTGCCATCATCATCATCATCATCACGCCTGTGGTGCAAAAGATACAAAGAAGTGTACAACAGCTTAACTTCAGTGTACGTTCAGCTTTAGTCATGAGAATCATTGTTACCTTCCTCTAGTCCTGCACTGCTTTAGTTTCTAAGCCAAGATTCCGAAGGTCAGATAGCACTGACAAAGCTCTTCTGCAAAATGGGGACACAGGTTGTCTTGATCCAAAGTATCACCTCCTTAAGACTATTTATACTTCTTATTCTACTTAATCCTGAGTCACAGACAATGTCCCTTAATTTCTACAATTCATAGCTACCCTACATGTACTTGTCACCACCCTCCATTGCTGTAGCTCTGGAATAGGATAAGAATGGATTACACCTTATATGAGGAACTTTTAAAATGTTTATTCTGTTCCTTTAAAATGTTTATGCTGTCCCTTTGCAGCAATAGCATATGCTCCTGCTTCATACTATCATTGCTCTGAGCCTGTATAAATTTGCTCTACTCACCCTTTACACCCCCTACCCTTATATAACCTTCTGTGGCACTGTACAGCATAGACCTAAACAAAAAAAAAAATTTTTGCACATCTAAATGTAATTTGTTGCTTTTGAGTTACTATCACCTAGTAATAAAAAAGTTTGATTTAAATGTTGATTGCATATAAACCAATACAGTAAAAATTCTGAAACATGAATAAAATGTTTTGAATAACTTCTTACCTTTTGATATCTTTGTGTGCTTAAGAGACAGTCTTCAACTGTTTAAACGGCCCTTCACTCCATTTTTTCCACATCTTTATAGTGATGCTTTGCTCTGGATCCAGTGTGGGTTACTATGGTCTAAAGTGACACTATCTAGGTAATGGCTTTCCATAGAAACGCTGTAGATATTTCCACTGGTGTCTTGCCTCTGAACTGTTCACCTGTAGAGATCTGCCTTTATTTTGGGTGGTAAACTTGAGCTGTTCACCTTTCCTTGTTTAGATGATGCCACTTTGACTGACATTTTTTTCTGTTTTTTTTTTTTTTTTTTAAGTTTCAATGTGTTATTTGTCTTTCCTAGATTCAGTAATTTCAATACAAATTAAATTTTAAGGAATGTTGTTTCTGATTAAGTTACTTATATTTTGTAATTTCTATATCTTCAATTTGTGTGTATCATTTCAAATGAGAAAAACAGCGATGCAAAACAAAGGAAACAAAGTTCCTAGGATTGTTTTATATAGGGAGAAATACTAAGATTGTTTTATATAGGGAGAAATACTGGGATTGTTTTATATAGGGAGACATACTGGGATTAAGTTATATAGGGAGAAATACTAGGATTGTTTTATATAGGGAGAAATACTGGGATTGTTTTATATAGGGAGAAATACTAGGATTGTTTTATATAGGGAGAAATACTGGAGATCATTACTAATGCAAATGCAAAGAGACATTCTTAGTTTTTCTTCTTTATTTTTCTGACAGCAGTGATTATTATTCCAGAATGCAGACTGGGTGTTATCTCTTAATATAGTACACTGTTCAGTTTTCATTTTTTTTATTCTTAAAATGTTATTGTTTCCGCATGTTTTTATATATTATACTACATAATAGGTTTATAGATTAGCACTAGACTAACTGCCCGTGTAGGGCATTTCAAATCCAGCCAATAACTCTATGGAAGAATCAAACCCTGCACCTTCTGTCTGAAAGGTAAACACCTGAACCATTATGTGCAGAGGAATAAAAGAGATGCAAAAGATGGTAAGCAAGTTATTTCTCAATTATATCAGATTTAAGCTGTATCTAGGATACTCAGTCTCCATTTTATTTATTTACAGAATAGAAAGGCTGGATTAAGGAACATGGAAAGGAAGCAGCTGTGGTCTGCATGTCACACTTTTAAGCCTCTGTAGTAATTATGGGGCATAGTCTATATAGTTAAGCAGGAAATGTCTTATACAATGTAAATTTTGTTTGAATGGTAGCAAGCACTAATTATCTAATGCATAGAGAAGCATCAATATGTGCCTGGGCAGATTTGTGATATTATTCAGATGGTGAGAGGTAATGATATCATTTATTTATTTATGTATGTATTTATTTACTTGTTTTTGTCTATCTGTTTGTTTGTTCATTCATTCATTCATTCATTCATTCATTCATTCATTCATTCATTAACTGGGTAAGTGCACTGGTTTAATGACCTTTAGTGTTCATGATCTAGGCTTTAACAAGTAAAACATATTCATTATAACACACATTACATCAATTAACAGATATTAAGACATACAATACTAATTGCCCTAGTTATTTTATAAACATTTCTAATTTAGACATAATGTCAAATACTGTGCAGGATGAGACTAAGCTAAAGGTTGGTATTGATATGGTCACACAAACAATGGTGTAGCGTTACCAAGACAACTCCATATAGTTGTAAAACAGTAATGCCAGAAATCTGTTAAATAAACTTGACCAAAATTTCCTTCAAAAATTTTATTAGACACATAAAACCAGTTAAAATCACAGGATTTAGCACTTTCGTCCTTAAACCGGACTTCCTCAGAATCAACTCAACACAACCACTCACCTGATTGTTACAAGTGCAAACTATAATATTGGAAATAGTGTGAACTATAATCTGACAGTAGCAAAGACTTTTCCCTCCAAAATAGCCTTTATTAACATCTCAGACATAACATATTCATTTATTCCAGTCAGTTCTATTTCATAATACAAATTAGCAATACTTAACAAATCTAAATGAATACAAAATAATTACAGACTGATGTGGATTTATCATTATTCCAGATACATTTTACAACAACCACAGCATTTCTAAGGCATTTATCACCTCCAACACACTTGATAAATAATAACTATTAATACAAAAATTAATAGATACAAAAACAAAACTTACAGAATAAGAAATATAAAATAACCTTAGCACAATGTGAATATTATGGTTATGTAAATATGTTAAATGTTGTATACATGCCCTCAGCTATATGGTGCAGTGAGATAAAGTCTGAGCTGTGACTCAAGATATCCTGAGCTGGCCTAGTGGCTCAAGCATTAGAAGAGATGTGTAGGAGGGATGAGAATCATTGGCTGATGCTGGTTCACCCATCCTGGGGAAGGGAGTGGTTATTACAGCCAACCAGTCACCACATGTAAACAGAGGCCTGCAGGCAATGATTACAGCCAAAGCCCAGGAACATACAATTAGTTCTGCCAAGCTGGTAACCCTTTGCAGAGAATGTGTGTGTGTGTGTGTGTGTGTGTGTGTGTGTGTGTGTGTGTGTGTGTGTGTGTGTGTGTGTGTGTGTGTGTGTGTGTGTGTGTGTAATTGCACATGTGTTGGAGGAGGGAAAAGCATGGCCTTCTGTGCAGTGACATGGGAGCTAACATCAGCTACCAGAGGAAGGGTTAGCACCATAAGTAGAAAATAAAAAAGAAATGGCTGCCCAAATGACAGCCTCTGGGATCAGCTCTCACCTCACAGTAAAGAGGTGGTGAGTAACTGCTCTCACCTTGTGAGAAATGAATAGGTCACTAGATCACAAGGAGTGCTGATGGTCAATGGGAACCAAAAAAAAAAATTTCACAAAAGCTTACTTACACTAACAAAATACCAGAATGTGAACTCCTCCCCGAGTAATGTAAACTACATTAATAACATACATTATATCTTGTAATGCAGAATATAAAGACCCCAACCCAACAATTTAAACCATCAAGCATTGGTTATATTAATATATTAATATTTGTAGCTGGTATCTTTAAACATGTGCCTTAACAACCTTTGTGCCATGTATTTAGTTCATGAGCCTACTTTCCTCCTTACTTCATCCATACTTTCTATCACATCTTCTTTTGAAATTGGAATCTGAGATTTCCACTCACTAATTATCATCTTTTTTTACTAATATCATCATTATATTAATAAATTATTTCTTATTTACAGATTTAATGTGTTGAAGCCTAACAAACTAGGACTTTTGCAGACAGCAGAGATTTACCCATCAGTCACTTCACTAAACATTGTAATTTAATTTTAAAATCACTCAACCAAAAAATATGTTTCCCCATACCTTCACCTCCAAAATTGCATCTCCTTAGTGCCTAGGAATCACCTATGCCACAGTTAAACTAGTATATAAAGTCACTTGTACATGCACTTCCATGTAAATATCCTAAACAGTCATAATCTGGGGGCATGTTTTGTTAACCAACAGATCCACTTCTAATTATCCTCATCTAATTCCACTCCTTATGCATGCATCCATGCTACATTTTCACTACAATTATTACCTTTCTAATCTCTCCAAGCTGTACTTGCTGTGCTAATTAAACCTTTCATTACTGGAGCTTTTCTCCTTGATTCCATTATAGGTGATATTATTATCACTAGGTAGCATCCATTACTTCGGTTAATTCCATTTCTTTAGCTGGCCATAGTAAAACCTCATACTATACATTCAACACCTTATCTATTCCAGACTTTCCATGTATCCCTGTAAATCACCTTAGTTTTCCTTTTGTTCCACCACATGAAAGCAATTTCCTCCTGCAGACTCACTTTACACTGCCTTGTTAGCAACAAGTTGACCCAAGGCAGCATTCTCTCCATTGACATTGTAAGTTTCTAAGTCATAGTGGCTTCTTTTAAAATAAATGAAATATCATTCCTTTCACTATAACTAGACCAAAAAGAACTTGTATCAAAGTTTTCTTAATTGCACTCAATTCTGTAATCGTCTGTTTTCATTTAGCCTCATACAGGTATAGGTTCATAGGTTGGTACTAGGCTATCGGCCCTAGGGGCTATACAAGTCTAGCCATAACAATTCCCTGGCTATTTCTTCCCACAATATTTACTTCCATGGACCCCTGTCTAGCAGGGCGACTGACGTGACAGTATAACAGCTTAAATTGTACTGCAGCGCACTACTAATATGGAAAACATTCAGGCCACTTACTTGTTTAGTAAGGACTAACCTGTCTCATGACACTCTCACTTTACCATTATACACTATATAAGCTATCATCATACATTTTTTCATCTATATAAAATAACTTGTGTATCCACTATAATGACTGAAAGGCACACAACAATAGCAAAACAAAAACGTATAACTTGCACCCTTTAGTCTCAAGTTCAACCATTTTCTACTTCTTAAAGTCATCCCTTAATCTCTGAGTTCTGTCAATTCTGCATGCATCTTATTTATTAAGTCCTCCACTGTATGTTCCAACCTAATCCCTAAATATTTAATGTGTGATGCACTGCAAAGGGAAACAACTCCACTTCTTATTTTATAAGATGATTCATATCCAGTTTCAATGTCCTGGTCTTGTCCTTATTCAGCTTATATTTAAAATGTTTGTTCAAGTGCTAATATGCCTTTATCAAAGAAATTAAAAATTGCATCCACAACAATGAAATTCAACCATCTAACCTGTCCATTCTTTCACCTTAAATACCTGACTTTTGAGATGCTACCATGAATGGTTCTAGATTTAATGCTACGAGAATCAGACACAATAGACACCTCTGATGAGTCTTTCTGTACAAATAAAATGTTGATGAAAGACTAGAATATGTTTTTTTTTTTCAGGCTGAAGAACAGGAATAAGCCACAAATATTAACTCTGCAGACTCCAAGGGTTACTCAAACATCAAAACTCCTTTACATAAATAATACCATTCAGGTCTATCAAAGGCATTATCTGCATCCAAAATAGGTATAACCAAATAATATTTTCTTTCTTGTTAGATAATTTATCAGTGTGGGATTTGATATCCCCTCTCAGCTTGCAAGCATCACAAACTTGGTTAGCCATAGTCCCATGATATCAACTTTCCTGACAGGGAAGTATATAACAAAGAGAAGGAGGTCCAGGACAGACCCCTGTGGGATACCACTGGAGATATTTTTATGTCTAGAGCAAACACATCTGACCTTAACAGTAAGGGTTCTGTCGGATACTCAGTTACCTATATAGAGAACAATTTATGGGTTGATGTTGAGTATGGAATGTTGGTCAATCCTCCAAACATGTGAGATAGTGCTGAATATCTTGGCAAGGTCTGGTTAGACAGCCTGAACTGTATTCACCTTAAACATGACCTTGATAACTCTTTCAAAGAACTCAGCAAAGTAAAGTAGACATGATCTGCATTTTATGAAGTCAAACTGTTTTGTTGTTTTTTTTTTTTTGAGTTTAGCTATAATGCATTCCAAACCTCTGTAAACAATATTAATGAGCCTAATAAGCCTGTAATTCCCAGGATCAGTAGATGGTCACCTTCATGCAAGGCTGCCAAAACAGCTGTTCTCCACACTTCAGGGATCAGTAGAGAGACTCAGGTTGAAAGATTGATGGAGGGGGGTTTAAAGGTTCGTAGCTTCATAGGCATATACCAGGCAAACAACCACCAGGGCCTTTTTAAGCCTAGCCATGCAACTCAACCCAATTGTATCCCCTTGTAACATGTGCATCTTAATTGGTGGGAGGGGTATGTTTGTGAGGAAGGGTATGTTAGTTAGGAGCTTGTTAAAAAGTTATGTGGGGGTGAGTTAGTTAGGGAATGTTTACTATCGGCCTTTGTCTATAAGAGAAGTGGTCTAGCCTGGGAATAAATTTATGATAGCCATCTAATGTTAGTTACAGAATGTTTACTGTCAGCCTTCGTCTATAAGAGACATGGGGTCCAGCCTGGGGATGAATTTATTATACCCTTCTAATGTTAGTTAGAGAATGTTTACTGTCGGACTCTGTCTATAAGAGACATGGAGGCCAGCCTGGGGATGCATTTGCTTTTTCCCATTCAATGGTCAAGGTAACATTTGAATAGGGTTATGGATGGACTCTGCTTCACATGGATGGGGTGCCTATTCAGAGCATTGGGATCCTGTGAGTCACATATCTGTATTGCCAGCATGTTCTATGTATGTTTCCAGAAAAGGTCAAATCCCTGGATCTAGTATTTCTGGTGCTGCTCATTTTGTGGATGTGCAAAAGCTCCATCAGGGCTAGATCTGAAGATGCTTTATATGTTAAGTAGGGATTGCCTGTCAACAACCTGTAGGAGACTGAGTACAGAGACAGGGCTCTAAGGTGATTTGTACAGGACAGTGTGTTAATACCTTGGAATCTCTTGGCAAGAAACCTCTGTGGGCATTTCAACTGCTGCATATGCCTAGTCAGGTACATGCCTAAGGGTACATTATACTCACAGATAGATCTGATTAGGGCTAAGTATCGTGGTACTATAACATGCCTAAGGGTACATTATACTCACAGATAGGTCTGATTAGAGCTAAGTATAGTGGTACTATAACTTTCTTGAACCTGGATGCCAAACCCTTACATACATGTTGGGCTACATAGAATGATTTTCTTGCTAGTCTGGTCCATGTTGGTCAAAGGCCAGATTACTGTCCTACATATGTGCCTAGATCTCTAACTACCGAGTCAACTCTTAGGGGTGTACTTTCAACAGAGTAATTTGCCTGGGTAGACATTTTTCCAAAAAGGCTCTATAATGTTCTTCTTTGCATTGAGTTTTAATCCATTGCTTTAGCACCAGTCATTTCTCTGTGTTAAACCCTCTTGCAGGATGTTAGAGTCAAGGGGGGAATTTATGATAGCTCTCAATTTGTAGTCATCTGTGAACTTGTTGAACCAGAAGCTCTTGAAATTAGCCTTGATGTCCAAGAAATAGACGCCAAACAGGACTGCACCCATCACAGAGCCCAGTGTTGCTCTACTGGTGACCTGCCTCTTAATGGAGGTGGTCTCACCAGTCATGGCATCTTGGATCCTATCTGTGAGCCAGCTGGCAATCCGATGAATTGTGTAGGGATTTATGCCTAGTTCAGTGAGTTTGTCCATAATACCAGAGTGGGGTATCATGTTGAATGCTTTAGCCAGGTCTAGGTAGGTGGTATGTATCATTTTCGCTTCATCCACTGCATTGGTAACCTTCTCAAGGACTTCTACCAAGTTAAGTAGAAATGACCTTCCTTTGACAAAACCAAACTGGGATGGGTCTAGTGTCTGTAGGTTGCCATTGTCTTTGTTGATCATTTCCTTGATAATTTGTTTCATGGCTTTGCATATTACACTAGTCAGACTAATGGGTTTGCAGCTTCCAGGGTGAGTTGATGGTCCACCCTTGTTAAGGGGGATAACTGTTGCTCTCCTTCATTCACTTGGTGCATAGCCTATTTTGATGCTGTAGTTGAAAAGTTACTCAAGTGGTCTTGATAGGTCATGTTTCAGGCTATTTAGGATACTATAGGGCCCATCGAGGCTGTGTTTTTAGCATTAGTGAGCACCGCTATGACCCCCTCCCTGCTGATAGTTGGGGAGTTATGCTGGTAGGGATTTCACAATGGGTGTTTTAGGAGGAGTGAGGGTAAAGTTTCAGCTGAATTTGCTGGCCAGTAGATTCATTATTTCACACTGCTCAGTGAAGGTGGTACCATTTACTACCAATTCTGCACACTGTTGCATGTTACCTTTGAGGTTTCAGACATAGCTGTAGAAGGCCTTGTGGTTGTCTTTAGCCTGAGAAGCTATCTTGAGTTTGTAATTGGAATTGTTGGATGTAATTAGTCCTCTCTGTTTCCTGTTTAATTTTATTAGTGTGCTCTTGTCATTATGAGTGCTGATGTTTCTGACTTTGGCCATAATTTTTTCCTTTTGTTATATACCCTGTTAAGATTAGGATTCCACTAGTGTGGTTTGTTTTGGGGGTTTATTTTGGGCTTACTTCTGTTAGGTACAGCAGCCTCTATGTAGCCATTTACATGTTTGTGCAGTGTTTCTGTGAATAATTCTGCATAGAAGGCTTTTGGCTAACAAAGTTCGAAGATGACTGCAAACTAGGAGCCATAATCAAAACTCCTAATGATGTGGACATCCTACAAAAGGGCCTCACTGAGACAGATGCCTGATGTCAAAGCCATGGCCTCAAACTCAATGCCAAAAAGTGCATTGTCATCCCTTTTGGTAAAAACTCTGTACCTATGAACTACCACATAGGTGGTAGTCTATTTTAACACCAAATATGTGATGAGACTTTGGGACACAGGTGGACAGTAGACTCTCCTTTGATAATCACATCGCCACAGTAGTCAGGAAATCCTTCTACGTGGCACAGCTCATCACAAAAGGTTTCTCATCCAGGGAAAAAAGAGGGCATCATTCCCCTCTACTCATCACTCATTAGACCCATTATAGAGTACAACGCCCCTTTTGGTATATACCTCACAAGACATCTACAACAACTGGAAAGGCCGCAGAAATACCTCACAAAGAGGATTACCGGCCACAAACAGATGCCCTACGCAGACCGTCTCAAAAACCTCCAGCTTTACTCCATCGCATATCCCCTACTCAGAGGCGATCTCTGCCTAACATACAAAGCTATGTCAAACCCAGAGCTGTTGGACATGCTCTGCTTAAAGAAATCCCAATCCCTCCGAGCTACATGCTCTAGGGACCTAAATCTTGTCACCACAATAAACAGAACATGCTGGAGGGATAGATTCCTGTCCCAGAGACTTCCCATACTCTGGAACATACTACCTATCTATATCAAACAAAGCTCCTCATTAGCACTCTTCAAGAAAAATCTTGATGATTGGATGGGAGATAGGAAATTCACCCCAGGGATCACTTCTGTGGCTCTGCTTGACAGGGGCATAGGAAAATAATTTTCTTGGGTGGCAAAAGCCAGGGTACAATTTGGCTAGGCTTATATAGGCCCTAGGGCCAATAACCTAGTACCTACCTATGAACCTATGTTATGAACTTTGGGTTGCGAGGGGCACTACATTTTGACAAACTGTCGCTTGATAGGATGTAGGTTGCTTTAGAATCATTCCTAACTGTAACAGGTTTTGCTGGCTTTTCCAAGTTAATTTTTGTTTCAAATGAGACAGCTTTGTGATCCAACCTCACCAGTGAGGATATGATAGGGGGAGGGGGGGTGCAACACTCTTCCATATTAGTGAGAACAAAGTCTAGTATGTTTGAACCTCTGGTTGGTGTATGTACTAACTGACCAAGGGCATTTGTGGAGATAGTGTATGTTTCCTAGTGTGCAGAGGGGAAGTTAAAGTCTCCAATGAATAAAGTGTTTGGGATCCTTGAAACATAAATGGTGACCTACAGCTTGCTAAGATATGGTGAGGGACCCCATCTAAGGTGATTTGCACATGGATGAACTCCAGGGTATCATCCTGTTGAACCAGCCTTGGGGTATACGTCTTGCTAATGTAGATTGAGACACCTCCACCTTTAGTCCCTGTCTGTTTTGTTGATGGTCTAAATATGTGTAAGGCACTGTAGCTTTGCACTGCTGGAGTACTTTCTGTGGCTTTAAACCATGTCTCAGTAACAACACAGATGTCTATATTCTCCAGACTGAGGATAGCTTGTTGGATGTGGATTTTCTTATCAAGGCTCCTAGCATTAAGCAGTAGTTCTTTTGGGTTTTATGTGCTATGTCAGTGAATTTATCAATCTGGCATTGCCTAAAAAAGTCTGTAAGTAATTGGGTGGGTAACATTTTAGCCAACATCTGGAAGCCCAAGAGGGACAGGTGCAGGCCATCTTTGGCGAAACATTGTGGTCTGTTGACCATGTCCTCCCAGGCTGACATTAGACACCAAGCCAATTACTAAAGTCAGTCATTGTATGTACATACTGTGGCATCATCTTTGGTGAAGGTAGAATTTTGGGAATACCAAAAACGAAAACTATCTTAGGTTTGGAAACATTTAGGTACTCCCATTGTTCTAGATCAACCTATCTCTGCATGACCATATCCAGTAACAGAAAATCTAACTTAGCATATGCAATATTAATTTAATTGAGAGAAACTCTCCTGTAAGTAGCTTTGTTAGATAAAAGTTGGAACATTTTTGTGGAGTAATCAAAACTGTTCATAATAACAAAAAAACAAACCAATCAAATCAGTTGCTCCACTCTTTAATAAAACCAAGAAAATAAGACATTGACAATAAGACAAAAAGACATTTGGCCAGATTCAGGAAGGCTTACACGGAGTTCAAGAGTAGTGTAAGCCTCCGTGTAAGCCTCCTGATTCAGGAACAGCCCAAATCTCCGTGTAAGAGACAGCTAACACGTCTCTTACACGGACTGGGCGTGGAAATGCTCAATACCTCATTTGCAGCTCAAAGATATGCAAATGAGGTATCTGAGCGATCCACGAAGCAGAAACCAGTCCGTGTAATGGACGTGTTAGCTGCAGAAATGTACTCAGCTGACAACTGAGTACATTTCTGCAAAATTAAAAACGGAGCTATGTCAGCTCCAAATAAAGGGTGCATATGTTTCATTAAGCATGCCAATGGCCAAATATGTGGCCATTGGCATGAAAAAGTGTTGCAAAAATAAGTTATATAACTTTTTTTTTTTCACGGGATTTTTGTGTTTAACTGCAGCGCACACCCGCGCAAACAGGGTGCGCTACCTAAAACTGAAAACCGAAGCTTATAAGCCCACAATTGTGGGATTTATGTATTACATTGAATGTCAATGGAGGGACTTGCAGACCAAAAACAATATGGCCTCCGTTTAGTGGTTGTCAAGGGGGGGGAAGCTCCGTGTAAGACATGAAACTAGTCATTACTAGGCAATCCTATGTAAATGAGGGTTACAATACTGAATCACACTGCCACATAGGTAATGAGCACTTTCTGAGTAGTGTAAGAGTTAGAGACGGGGGAGGAACAGAGTAAGAGGTAGGTGACATCATGGGGGGGAATGATAGCAATAAATGTACCAGATTGGAGGGCAATGTAAGGTAACAGATGACAGACAGACATCAGGGAGGGAGGTGTGTCCCAACAGAACACTAGGAAAGTCAAGAAATTGAGGGTATACGCTATCCCTACACTCAAAGTTTCTTGAAATACGTGCATGCGCGCGTGTGCGCGTGTGTAAGGCAGGTTCAACATGTGGGAGCGTGTTGCAAGCCGTTTACAACGGTTTGCGCAGGCATGCACGTGTGTAAGGCAGTGTGCGTGCGTTTTAGCATGAATCAGCCTAGTTCACACCGTGTAAGGATGTGTGCGCGCGTGTAACACCGTGTAGGGATGTGTGCGCGTGTTTAAGTGACTGTGAGCGTGTTTAAGCTGGTGTGCACATTGCTCCCCCTCAGGAAACAGAAAGGAAACAGGAAACAACTAAAATCCAGGGAAACTGCCAGAAGATACTACTGGAGTTAATTGGTGGAAACAATTAGAAGCAGGCAATTACACAGGCAGACTAGAAGCCCAACCCAGCACTTAAAACACTGCAAAGAGCAGTGCAGGCTGTTTCTCACAACAGATACTGCCAGAAACTAAGCTATCAGAATTGAAAACTGAAAAAAGCTGAACTCAGAGCAGAAATGCTAGGGGCTGCCATAGCTATTATAATCAGGCATAGGCGAATTGCTGAGGGTGGTGACAATGCAGATGCTGACAGACAACCCAGAGTGAGGAGAAGGAGAAGAGTATACAGGCCCAGGGTCACCTACCATGGGTTACATGAGCTGGAGATAGTAGAGCACTATAGAGTGGACAGAGAGCTCCTGCAGCAGATTGTTGAGCTGTGCAGGCCACGCCTCACACACAGAACCAACAGAGGGGAACCCATCCCAGTGGAAACCAAGGTATGTGTTGGCCTAAGAATACTAGCAACAGGTACCTTCCAGAGACCAACTGGCAATATGATGGGGATATCACAGGCATCAGCCTCCAGGGTACTACACCAGTTCCTGGATGCCATGTCAGCACATGTCGGTGATCATGTATATTTCCCCAATGCCCGTGAGGTATTGGCCAGCAATATGCGTCTCTTCCAGCAAATAGCAGAATACCCTGAGGTACTGGGTGCTATAGACTGCACGCACATACGCATCAAAGCACCAGCAGGAGAGCGGGGTAGAGCCTACATTAACCACAAGGGATACCCCTCCATCAACTGCCAGGTCGTGTGTGATGCCCAGGGCATAATAATGAATGTGTGTGCTGGCTGCCCTGGGAGCTACCACGATTCCCATATCTGGCATCTGACGCAGCTGTACCAATCATTTGCCAATGGGGACTTCCCACACAGACACCTAGTGGGGGATGCAGGTTATGCACTTGAGCCGTGGCTGATGACACCCATCAGAAATGCACACACACCTGAACAGGAACGCCATAATGAGGCACACGCACAAACACGTAATATCATAGAGCGTGTGTTTGGGCTGCTCAAGTCACGGTTCCGGTGTCTGGACACATCTGGTGGAGCCTTGCAGTACACACCAACTACATGTACTCAAATGATCATGATATGTGCTATGCTACATAATATGATCCTGCGGAAACAGCTGCAGCAGGACCAGCACAGGGCTGGGCCAAACATCCCCCCACCATTGCCAAGGCCACCACAGGCAGGGGGTGACTCGGAGGAGGAACAACCTGACCTTGTCCCAGTAGGCAGAAAGAGGCGTGCCCAGTATGCCCTGGCCTTGGCAAAGAGGCAACGCATAGCACATACGCTTGGTCAGTAGGAACACTGGGACTGATACCCGCTCTGACTCACTCATACAGTAACAGGGATGCCTAACATGACACAACCTGCTGCCAAACATGTACAGGGAGTGTAGTATGTGTATCCGACAGAGGTGGCCCTGCAGCACCACCTGAGGCATGAATGCCATGTGTTAAGTAATGTAATATCATGTACCACATGCACACCTGAGGACCCCAACTAACATCCACCCTCAAGAATCATAAACCACAAAACACAAACCCACCTCATGGGTACCACAAGGGATAGGAACCTAGATGTAATGCTACCCAATGCCAGAAGTATAAACATCAAGATGTGTGCAGTGTAAACACACACAGTATAGAGAATGTAGATATCAGTGCTGTAATAGAAAACAGGGTCAAAGCCCACATCAGCACCCTGACACTACCAGGTCACACGTCATACAGTGATGTACATATGCAAAAACATGGAACAAGATACAAAATGAGGGTGACTAGCAATAAATAGCATGGATAACCACACACCCATGTTTGTACCACAACAAGAAGCAACATGGAATAGCCATGGTCAAAACCAATGGCTAAAACTCACTACTACTATATAGCTTGCTGCAGACCACTGTCCTAATAGCAGGAACTGCCCCAGGCCTATGTGCATAGGTTCATAGGTTCATACTAGGCTATCTGCCCTAGGGCATTAATAAGCCTAGCCCAGAGTTTTGTGGCTTCTGCCACCCCTTCAAGTTGATGGATAATATGCCCATTATTTTGCTGTGCCTCTGTCAAGCAGTGATACTGAGGTTATCCCTGGGGTATACCTGCAATCTCCCATCCATTGGTCAAGATCTCACTTGAACGAAGCCAGTGAGGTGCTCAGCCTCACATGTACCAGGATGTTGTTCCACAGCATAGGGACTCTCTGGGTGATGAATCTGTCCCTCCAGCACATCCTATTAATATCTGTGTTGAGGTTTAGGTCTCCTGCCCTTGTAGTTCTGATGGATGTAGAGGTCTTGAGGTGAAGCATGTTCAATAATTCTGGGTTGGACATAGCCTTGTATGTCAGGCACAGGTCACCTCTGAGCAGACGGTAAGTGACTGAATACAGCTGGAATCCCTTCAGTCGGGCAGCATAAGAAATATGTTTGAGACCTTTTCACCTCCTGTTGAGGAATTTGTGGGCCCATCCAATTGCCGCAGGTGTTGGGTCAGATACATTCTGAATGGGGCATTGTATGCAATCATTGGTCTGATGAGTGATGAGTACAGGGAACAATGACCTCCCTTGATCTAGATGTGAATCCCTGCATGATGAGGTGGCCAATGTAGAAGGCCTTCCAAACTACCCTGGCAATGTGAGTGTCAAACAAAGGTTACTGTCAACCTGGGTGCCCAGGTCCCTGATAACCTCCTCTGTGCTTAGAGGATTGCCACCTAGATGGGAAGTAGTGGTAACCTTGTTCTTCCTGAAGGGTATGGCTATGCATTGTTTAGTGTTTAATGTACGGTCATGGCTGTGGCACCAGTTATCCGTGTCTATGAGACCCTTCTGAAGGATGTCTGTGTCAGATGGGTTTCCAACTATGCTTCCCAGTTTGCAGTCATCGTCAAACTTTGTCAGCCATAATCCTCCTGTGTTTGCTCGCACTTCTGAAAAGTAGATGCTGAACAAATGTGGGCCCAGGACTGAGCCCTGTGGGACACCACCTGTGACAGCTCTGGAGTGTGACATGGCACCAGCAACTTCGACCCTGTGTGTTCCGTCACTTAGCTAGTTTGCAACCCATGCTGTGATGTATGGGTTCACAATTAAACTGGTGATGTTTTCAATGATACCTGAGTGGGGTATTGTGTCGAAAGCCTTTGCCAGGTCAAGGTAGGCTGTGTGGACTGCCCTGCCCACGTCAATGGCCTGGGTGACTGTTTTGAAAAGTCAACCAAGTTTAAAAGGCATGATCTGCCCTTGACAAAGCCAAACTGGATTGTATCCAATGTCTGCAAGTCCCCTATGTCTTCATTTATAATTCCCATTATGATCCTCTCCATAGCTTAGCAGAACAGGCTTGTCAAGCTGATGGGATGGTAGTTTCGGGTTGGTGGAGGCACCTCCTTTGTGAAGTGGGTCCACCATTGCCGTATGCCACTCCTTGGGCACATATCCTGAGGTGAGGCTAAGATTAAACAGCTGCCCTAACTGCGGGTGTAATTACTCATTGAGTTCATGGAGCACACAACTGGGGACACCATCTGGTCCCATGGATAAAGTGTTTTCTGCCTTGGATAGAGCAGTTCCCACCCCAGCATTGGAGATGTTTGGGGGGCTACAATCCTCTGGTGTAGATACCCCTCCAGTTGGGGGGAGGGGGGGGAGGAATCTGCAATGAACCTGTCAGCCAGTATGTTGGCAATGTCTGTAGGTGCAGTGATATCTACATCATTCCAAACTAATTCTGAGCATATCTGGGAGTTCCCTCCCAGGTTTCAAACATAGGCAAAAAAGGCCTCATGATTGTCCCTTGAGTCCTGAGTGGGTTTACTCTCAAAACTTGCCTCGGATGATTGTATGGGGGAACCCAGTGTTTTACTCACAATGAGCAGGGGTGTCTTCCTTCCTACGGATTATGCTCTATCTTGTAGTAGCTCCTTCCTTGTGTTGTAGAGCTTGTTTATGGCTAGGGTCCACCAGACTGGATGCTTGCCTGTGGTACAAAGAGTCTTTGTTTTGTTTGGGATTGCCTGATCCATGCAGTCCTGGAGGTGCTGGTAGAAGGCATTTGTAAGTGATACAGTGGCTTGGGTAATGGTGTCCGCTGGCTTGGGGGCCTTGAAAGAGACCACACCAGTCCTTAGAAATGTGAAGTCGGCATTTGAGAAGGTCTTCACTGTTTGTTTTTCCATCTGGGGTGTGGGTGGGATGTGGACTCCCACTGAGAGTAGTCCATGATCTGATCTCACCAATGATGGGTATACTGCTGGTGTTGAACAGTGTGACCCCATGTTCGTGATGATGAGTTCTAGTATGTTGCCTCCACTTGAGGGGATTGGGACCAGTTGTTCCATGGCATTTCAGTGTATGAACTCATGGAACCTTTGTGTTAGAGTGTTGTGGCATGATTAGTGATCCCAGTCTATATGTGGATAGTTGGAATCACCCAGTAGGATGGTGTTTGGAGATACATTTATCCCCTTCAGTGTTTGCAGGATAGCTGTGTGAGGTACCTGAGTTTGAGAGGGTGGCATGTAACATGCTACAAACTGCAGAGCAATCTTGCCTACGGTCACTGGCACCTGGATGGTCTCCGATGCATCGTGTGTTGCCACCAACAATGAGGTGAGGGTGTCCTTGATGAATATGGACACCCACCATCCTTCTTGGTGTTGTCCGGATGCTGGTGCCGGAATGCATGATATGAGGTAACACCCGATAGTGCCGGGTGCTGTCAGAAGCTGTGAACCAGGTTTCAGGCACAGCACAGACATCAATGTGCTACATACTGAGAAGGGCATAGAGTGTGTGCAGCTTGAGGTTGAGACCTCTGGCATTGAGCAGCAGTACCCTTAGTGTCCTTCCTTTACTGTGTTCTAGGGTGGTAGGTGTAGTATCTGAATCTTGCATAAGAAAGGCACAATGGGGTGGCAAGAGCATCATCCGAAATCCGGAAGCCCAGGGTGACAGGTGCAAGCCGTCCCTTGCAAATCACCGTGGCCTGTCCAGCATGTCGTCCCAGGCAGACAGACATTGGACCCCCTTTGAATGACACCATAGTCTAAGCAAAATAATACAGCTGATCATCTTGTCTCTGTTTATGTGGCATCATACTTGGTGAAGGTAGGATACTGCTGAAGGTCAGGGTCATACCTGCCTGGCCTACATAATCAGAGGGATCCTCTATGTCTCTTTCCATGTAGTCCAGGGAGGTACATCTCAGGTCGTTCACACCAGCATGGATAATGACTGGGTCAGACCTGTACTTGCAGTTGAGTGACCTGAGTGCTTGCATTATGTGGTGGATTCCAGTGCCCGATAGGCAGCTTACTGTGACCTCCTCCGTACCCAATCTGGTGAGCGGGACGTCACTGTGTCTGACTATGGAGTAACCATAGACAAGTGTGTCTGGCATTGTTTTTGGCCTTAAGGGCTGTGACTGTTTGGCACACCGACTCTGTGGTCAATGTGTTGCATGTGCTGTGCCCTGTGGAGGCAGTTGTGTGAGTGTCTGCTGTGGTGGCCACTGCCATTCCGGTAGAATCCTGATC
Organism: Protopterus annectens; assembly: GCF_019279795.1. Classification (NCBI taxonomy): domain Eukaryota; kingdom Metazoa; phylum Chordata; order Ceratodontiformes; family Protopteridae; genus Protopterus; species Protopterus annectens. Next base: position 1,405,390,826 of record NC_056735.1, read on the forward strand.
AGAGCCTCCGAGAGTGTCTCTGTGTGTCTATGTGTATGATCTTAAGTTGTGATCGTGCCATGTGAGACTGGATTTGTGATGTGTATGTGGTTACCTTCACCTTCTCTCTGGTCTTGCTAGTCCTATGTTGAGAGAGCTCAGCCTCCACTTTGGCTATATAGTTGCATCTCTCACATGTATGTGTGTTTTATGGCAGAAGGAGAGGGTTGTCAGTGTACATGAGGCAAGTGTAACATTGCCTCAATATTCCCAGGTTCACCAGCTGAGCAGGAGAGGACACTAGCAACTGATCTCTAGACATGCTAGAAGGAATAGACAAAACAATGTTGGAATACAGGGAGATATCAAGCCCCCCAAACCACATCATACTGTTTGATTGACAATAGCTACACATACACCGGTGTTTCATAGTGTCATAGTCTACTACTAGCCTATCTGCCCTAGTGCATGTATAAGCCTAGCCATAGTGATATGGCTATTGCCACCCCTTATACTGGTAATAAGTGTACAGAATAGATTCTGATGATTGTGCCTCTGACTTAGTAGTGACACAGTATGACCCCCTTACGTAATTGAATAACATGACTGTGCCTCTGTCTAGTCTGTGCCTCCGTCTCAAATGCAGTTGTCCAGATGTCTCCTGAAGAGAGTCAGTGAGGGACTCTGTCAAACATGGACTGGGATACTCTGCTAGAGTGTGAGATGCCTCTGAGTTATGACTCTGTCCCTCCAGCATGTCCTATACATGTATGTGCTGAGGTTCAAATCCTCAGCTCTCATGGCTCTGGTGGATTTGGATTGCTTGCAGTGGAGCATGTCCACCAAATCCTGATTGGACATGGTCTTGTATGTCAGGCATAGGACACCTGTACGTATGGGGTATGACACTGAACAAAGCTGGATTTCCTCTATTCTGGAAGCATCTGACATGTGTTGAAGAACCCAGATCTTCATGGTAGGTACCTTTGGGGTGTCTCCAGCTGTTGCAATTGCTGGGTGAGGTACATACCATATGGGGCTTTGTATTCAATCATGGGCCTGATAATGGAGAAGGATAGTGGAACAATGACCTCTTATGATCTTGATGGAAAACCCTCCATGATAAGGTGGGCAAGATAGAAAGTCTTCCTAACCACTTTGGCAACAGGGGTGTCAAAAGAGATGTCACTATCTACATGTGTCCCCAGGTGTCTGATTTGTTGTCTGTGCTCAGTGGGTTGCTGTCTATGTATTGATCTGTGAGTACTTTGTTCCTCCCAAAGGGGATGAATACACATCAGTTGCATTCAGTTTCAGGCCATGTGTCTGGCACCAGCTATCCGCCTTTGTGACGACATTCTGTAGTAGTTGTGTGCCGGCTGATGTATTCACTATGGTGCCTAGGTTGCAGTCATCTGCAAACTTTGTCAGCCACAACCCCCCTATGTTTGCTTTCACATCTGAAAAGTAAATACCAATTAAGAGGGGTCCCAGGACACATCCTTGTGGGACACCACCTGTGACTGGCTTCGAATCTGACAAGGCACCTGCAATGTTGACTTTATGGGTTCTGTTTCTTAGCCATTTTGCAACCTATCCTGACATATGCCGTTATATGTCAGCTGTTGAGCTTGGCTATGATGCCTGAGTGTGGTATTGTGTCACAGGCCTTAGCCAAGTGCAGGTAGGCTGTGTGGACTGCGTAGCCCTCATCGATGGCCCTACTGACAGTTTCATAGTAGTCAACTAGGTGCAAAAGGCAGGATCTGCCCTGTACAAAGCTGAACTAGGTGGGAACAAGGGTCCGTCGGTCAGTAATGTGTCTGTGTAAGAGCTCCATAATGACTCTCCCCATATCTTTGCAGACAAGGCTGGTTAAGCTTGTGTGGTGGTAGTTGCCATGGTCTGTGGAGGCATCTCCTCTGTGGAGTGGGACCACTGTTGCCGTGCGCCACTGTTCAGGTACATATCCTGTAGCAAGACTAAGGTTAAATAGCAGTTGTATCAACGGGTCCAGCCCCTTCTGGAGTTCACATAGCATGCAACTGGAGATACCAGCAGGTCCCATGGATGCTGTGTACTTGTCTTTGCTGAGTGTGGCTCTCACATGGACATCCAAGATGACAGTGAGGTTACATACAGCAGTGATAACTATCTTCTTTTGGGGTGAGGGAGGGGGTAAATCGCACTGAAGCTGTCCGCTGGAATGTTGCCAATATCTGTCAGGTCACTGGAATATATGTTGTTGTGTACCAACTCTGAGCATATCCGAGGGTTCACAACCAGGTGTCTGACATAACTGAAGAAATCAGTGTGGTTACCTTCATTGTCTTTGGTGATTTATGTCCCCAAGTTGACCTTGCATGTCTTTATGAGATAATGTAGCTTTCTACTAGTGCTGATCACAGCTGTCTTCCCTTTTGGAGATGTAGCTCTGTCTTGCATTAGTAACCGTCATCTGTCATACAGTCTGTTTATGGCTGGGGTCCAACAGACAGGACACTTTCCCTTTGTGGAGACGGTCCTGTTTTTATTTGTGATTGCATGGTCCATGCTGTCTGACATCTAGCTAAGGGGAGGTCATTGTGGTTCTGCAGTTATCTTTCATCAGCATTAGAAATGACCACAACAACCCCTGTGGGGTGTACCTCATGCAGACACATCCAGCACCTGTAAAGTCCACAACAGTACCTCACCAGGAGTATGACAGAGCTGGAACACATGTAATGTGTAGTCTGATTACACAGAGTGCGGCTCCACACACTGCCATGCTGTCCACCCAGATGCAAGCTGTGCCTGATGTAGAAAGCCATGTCCAAGCTGGAATCAATGCACATGCTGCACCTTGTACAATCTGAATGGCATTGAGCTATGCACATGAGGGACCTGAACCCCAGCACTGACATATATAGGACAGGCTGTACTGCATTATCCAAAACACAGAAGCCACCCCCACACATGAGTAAACTACCAGTACAGGTTGTCCGTAGAGACACTCGTTGAGTCCCCTCAACAGGAATCCTAATGAGTGCATGGGAGATGGGAGGTTTACCCTGGGTATCAATGTTATGTCACAGGTAGACAGAGGCACAGTATACTAAACAAGACATATGTCATGGCAAACATCACTTATAATGTGTTGATGGACAAACACACTCTCCGACTAGCATTAGAAATGGCCTAGGGCACATCGGTAGTGTTCGCCAATGTACACCCATGTTGTGGAATACACTATCGATGTTGGATGAGGCTGTTGTAAGTAGTTCACATCTGAACATAATGCAACATGGTCAGATAGGTTCATAGGTACATAGGTTTATACTAGGCTATCTTCCCTAAGGCAGGTATAAGCCTAGCACAGAGTTCATTGGCATACACCACCCCTTATATGGAAACAGTACTGTGCCCATTATTGTGTCATGCCTCTCTCCAGCAGTGACACCGTGACGATCCCCGGGTTAAATGTATGACCTTCCATCCACAGGTCAAGATACCTCTTGAACACAGCCAGCAAGGTGCTCTGCCTCACATGGACCGGGATTGTATTACACAGCATAGGAAGTCTCTGGGTGATAACTTCATCCCTCCAACATGTCCAACATACAACCCTGCTAAGGTGTAAGTCACCTGCACTAGTGGTTCAGGTGGATCTGCCGATTCTGAGGTGGAGCATGTCCATTAATCCCCGTTTGGACATGGCCTCGCATGTCAGGCACATGTCACCTCTAAGCAGACGGTATGTGAGTGAATAGAGTGGGAGTGTCTTCAATCTGGCAGCATATGACAGCTGTTGGGGTTCCTTGATCCTTTAGGTGGGGGACATTCAGGGTGTCTGCAATTGCTGCAGATGTTGGGTGACATACAGCCAGAATAGGGCATTTGACTCGATCACCGGTCTGATAAGTGAAGAGTACAGGGGAACAATGACCCACTAGATCTGGATGTGAATCCCATCCTGAGCAGGTGGGCAGTGTAGAAGGTCTTTTTAGCCACTTTAGCAATGTGAGTCTCAGAAGAACGGCGACTGTCAACCTGGGTCCCCAGGTCCATGATAACCTCCTCTGTGCTTAGAGGATTGCCACCTATATGGTAGCTTGGGGTCACCTTGCTTTTCCTGAAGGGTATGTCTACACATGTTGTGCACTTTGACTGCAGGCCATGGCCCTGGCACCAGCTATCAGTTACTGTGAGTCCCTTCTGAAGGATATTCGTGTGTGATGCACTGTCCACCATGGTGCCCAGTGTGCAGACATCTGCAAACATTGTCAGCCAAAGTCCTCCCATGTTGGCCTGTACTTCTGGGAAGTACATGACAAACAATGGGGGCCAAGGACTGAGCCCTGTGTGACACCACCTGTGACCAGCCTGGAGTCTAACATAGTGCCAGCAACTCTAACCCTGTGGGTCCCGTCCTTAAGCCAGTTTGCAACCCATCTTGTGACATATGGGTTTACATTTCAGTTGTTAGGGTTTTCCACAATACCTGAGTGGGGTATTGTGTTGAAAGTGTTTGCAAGGACAAGGTAGGCTGTATGGACTGCCTTTCCCCAACAATGGCCTAAGTGACCAATTTGAAGATGTCAACCCAGTACAAAAGGCATGATCTGCCCCTGACCAAGCCAAAATGGGATGGGTACAATGTCTGCATGTCCCCTATATCTTTGTTTATGAGCTCAATTATGATCCTCTCCATAGATTTACAGACTACACTTGTTAAGCTTATGGGGCAGTAATTACCAGGGTCTGTAGAGGCACTGCCTTTGTGCAGATGTGCACAACTGGACCCTAACCAGGCTGTTGTGCACACTATGGAAATATAAAGCAGTGATAGGACTAAAGCCCAGGATACTGACCACCACAGTGAAAGTACTGAAACACTACACTATACAGTGCTACAGTTTTAGGTCAGTATGAATGGATGTTGACAATTGTGTGCAAAGTATCCCATGCAAAACCTGCAGGCACAGTATACTCCCTGTTTTGTTCACACAAAAAGCATTCGGACAGTAACTACACAACATGGCACAGAACACACAACCATAAACTGGAGGTATTTGTTGAAGGTCACACTCATCCACAAATGTGATGGGCTGCAGAGTTCAACATATGTAAAGCCCACACTGGGCATGCTCACACACTTAGATAAATGAGACATCTTTCACACAACATGCCATGGGAAGGCTGAACTGGGCATGCTCACACACTTGGTCCAAATGTTACTCCTAGCAACTGTGAAAACACACCAGAGGATGCTCATTCCCCTTTCTAGACACTGATCATGTAAGCACCCTATAAGTATATCGGAGAAAAGGAATATCTCAGTAATCCGAATAGCGCGCTCTGCTAATGCGTCCGTCTGTAGTGTCATAACATAGTTAGGTAGGGGTTTGAATCCAGCAGGTGGCAAGTGTGTGTGAAGGGGGGTAAGTGTGTATGAAAGAAACATCCCTTTTGGCAATCATGTAAGCACCCTATAAGTATATCGGAGAAAAGGAATCTCTCAGTAATCCGAATAGCGCGCTGTGCTAATGCGTCCGTCTCTAGTGTCATAACGTAGTTAGGTAGGGGTTTGAATCCAGCAGGTGGCAAGTGTGTGTGAAGGGGGTAAGTGTGTGTGTATGAAAGAAACATCCCTTTTGGCAACTGGGAAAACACACCACAGGATGATCATTCCACTTTCTAAACTCTGATGATGTCAGCACCCTATAAGTATATCAGGGGAAAGGAAATCTCCCAGTAATGCGAATAGCGCGCCGTGCTAATGCATCCATCTGTAGTGTCATAACATAGTTAGGTAGGGGTTTGAATCCAGCAGATGGCAAGTGTGTGTGAAGGGGGTAAGTGTGTATGAAAGAAACATCCCTTTTGGCAACTGGGAAAACACACCACAGGATGATCATTCCACTTTCTAAACTCTGATGATGTCAGCACCCTATAAGTATATCAGGGGAAAGGAAACCTCCCAGTAATGCGAATAGCGCGCTCTGCTAATGCGTCCGTCTCTAGTGTCATAACATAGTTAGGTAGGGGCTTGAATCCAGCAGGTGGCAAGTGTGTGTGAAGGGGGGTAAGTGTGTGTGTATGAAAGAAACATCCCTTTTGGCAACTGGGAAAACACACCACAGGATGCACATACCCCTTTCTAAATGATATCACAATTATGTATGGCTTTTGATTACAGACATGCCACGTGTGTTTTGCACACACAGAATGCCCATGTGTGTGGGTTGTCACTCACAATAATGCATGACATTGATTAAACCAGTTATGGCAATGCACACATGATGTATGTGTGTACCAAATACACATATGTACCTGTGACCTTCAATAGTTACCATATGTGATGCCTGCCACATGTGAATACATGGTATTTGCACAGAGTAACATTATGACCGTGGTCTTCTGTGCAGGTGCAGCATGTGGGATGTGTATATACAGTGTGAGATGTAGATGCTATCAGCCTAGTAGTGAGGGATGCACAGCTGGTCTGGGGCATATAGTCTACATGTTGTTGATGTACAGGAGCTGCATGTTTTCACCTGTTGTGGGAGTGGTAAGACAGTATTCCATAGCAATGCAGTGACTGCATGCTAAGAACCATTCAGCTAGGGTGTTGTAGCTACACTAAGTCATTAGCATTCAGTAATTTGTCAGAATCCCTGGTGAGGGTCAGATGCCAACCAAGGTCAGGGGTCTACCAGCCTGTGTCACTTGCTCAGTGATCCCTTCCATGTTCCCTATCATGTATCCCAGTGAGGGACATCCCACATCAGCTGTGGTGGCATGGACAATGACTGAGTCATATGTGTCCATGCATCTGACTGACTTGTATGTTTGTGTTATGTGGTGAACCACAGTGCCCCATGAGCATATCACTGTGACCTACACCTTTTCCAGCCTGGTGAGCATTGTCTCACTGTACTGGACAATAAAAGTACCTAACACAACTGCGGCAGTAGTGTTGTATAGCTGTACAGACTGTGCTTGTTTGACACACAGGATTTGTGTGCTATGTATTATGTGTGCTGTGTGCAGGCCTAATGTATGCCTGTGTGCCAGCTGCAGAGATGTCTGCCAGTCATGCAGGATGCTATCCTTAGGCTTCACGACTGACCTGTTGTGTTTCCATGCTTGGATTGCTGTCTGTGTAGGTCCACATCAGATTGGTATTGCTGTCACTGTAGTATTTCATGCCACCAGACAGGTTATGCCAGTACTGGGTTTAGAGTGCTTAGTCCACAGTTTGACCATGTGTTTCCATCTCATACATGTGATGTACATCCATGGGTAGGGGATAGGGTTGACTGTGTACATGTGGCAGCTGTGACATTACTACTTGACACACATATTCCACAACTGTACCATAGAGGTGACTGACAACTCACCTTTGCACATGCTACCATAGTATTGAGATTACATTGGTGATTAACAGCACATAGGGACAATGGTGATAAAGATACATAGGTCCATAGGTTCGTACAGGGATGTCTGCCCAGGGCATGTATCCACCTAGCCAGAATGTGTGTGCCTTTCAACATGCATTGTGAATCTGTCTTGCTATGCCCTTTTCCAAGGTTAGTATACTGTGCCTCTGTCTCACAGTGACACATAAGTGATACCCAGGGTAACCCTACAATGCCACATCCTGTCATTAATATCACTCTTGAAGATAGTCACTGAGTCAGTCTGCCTAACCTCTATTGGGATAATATTCAGGAATGAAGGGAGCCTCTGAGTTGTGAATGTGCCCCTCCAGCATGTCCTGTGTATATCACTCCTGAGGTTCAAATATTTCCAGCGTGTATCTTGGTGGGATCTGGATATTCTGAGATGCAGCATGGCCATTAACTGAGGGTATGACCTGGCCTTCTATGTCAGGCACAGATTGCCTATGAAGAGGCAGTATGTCACTGAGTAGAGCTGCTGTTACTTTAACCAGTCAGTATGTGGCATCTGTTTGAGCCCTTTGATCCCCTTGTCGAGGTACATATGTGGTATCTCCAGTTGCTGCAGGTGTCTGGTAAGGTGCATGCCGACAGGTTCATCATAGTCAATTATGGGCATGATGAGGGATGAGTAAAGGGGCACAATGTCCACCCCTGATCTACATGTGGATCCCATGATGATGTGGCCCATATAACATGCTTACCTAACCACTTTGTCCATGTTGTTGTCAAATGGTAGAATGCTATCAACCTGTGTACCCCAAGGTCCATAATTCCTTCATCTGCACTTACTGGATTAATACATATGTGGTACGTTGTGGTCATTCTGTGTTTGACAAAGGGGATGACTATACACTTTGTCATTCACGTTGAGGCCATGGCTGTGGCACAAGTCGTGTGTTTGCAAGAGTCCCTTTTGGAGGGTGCGTGTGTTAGCTGGTGAGTTGATTATGGTGTCCGGTTTGCAGTCACCTGCGACTTGCTGAGCCACAGTACTTCCATGTTGGCCTGTACCTATGATAAATATATAATGAAGATGACAGCTCCCAGGGCTGTGCCTTGTGGGACACCACTTGTACCAGGTTGGAGGCTGACATGGCTCCAGCAATTCTACCATGTGTGTTCTGCCCTTGAGCCACTGTGCAATACCCATAGTGACATAGGGGTTAATATGTACACTGGTGAGCTTCCCTAGAATGCACGACTGGGGTATTGTATCCAAGGCTTATGCAAGGTTCAGGTAGGCTGTGTAGACCTCCTTCCCATTGACAGTGGGCTTGGTGACTGTTTCAAAGAAATCAAACTGGTTGGTGAGGCAGGATCTGCCATTGACAAAGCCAAACTGTGTATGGTGACATGTCTGTAGGTCCACAATATCTAGATATGTGAGGTTCATGATGATCCTTGCCATAGCTTTGCAGACAAAGCTAGTCAGACATATGGGTCGAGTAGTGTCCAGGATCCGTGAAGGCACCACCTGAATGTTGAGGGACCACTGTTGCTGTATGCTACCCTCTGGCCACATATCGTGTATTAAGGCTGGGATTGAACAGTGGTGTTATGTCTGGGTGTAGCTCTTCTCGTGGTTCATGTAGGACACAGCCTGGGACACTGTCTGGTCCCATTGATGCAGTGTTTATTGCTTTGGGAAGGGCATCTCTTACCTGAGCATCTGCGATGTCAGGGGGGGCAGCACTGTGCCGCGAGACATATTTGCCCTTTTGGTGTGGTGGGGGGAGAAGGCAGCATTGAACCTGCCCACTACGATGATGGCAATGTCTGCATGTTTTGTATTTTGTGTGACATCTTGGATTACCTCTGAGCATATCTGGGTAGTAACACCCAGGTTACTAACATAACTACAGGCAGCCTTGTGATTATCCTCAGTGGCTTGTGGAACCCTCTCTCAAAGATGGCCTTAGACAATCATATGGGTGCCTGTAGTTGTCTTCCAATACTCATCAGTGGTGCCTTCACATTTTGGGAGGTTGTTGTATCATGTAGTGGCATCATCCTTCTATTGTATAGTGTGTTTATGGCTGGTGTCCGGCACCCAGGACATCTGCCTTTGGAGAATTGGGTCATGCTTTCATATGTGGCTTCATGATCCATGCATTCCTGAATGTGTCCATAGAATGCCTTTATACAGGTATCTGCAGTCTGGTCCATATTGTCTACAGGCCTTGGGCCTTTGAAGGTTTCCACATCATTTATGAGGGGTGTGAACTTGCTTGACATGAGCTGTTGACAGACGTGCCGCCCTCCAGACAGAGCAAGGTGAGGGTCACAGTTAGCTACTTGTCGGGTGATAGCATGTGCCACATAACACAGGCACACAGGTCACTCCACAGCAAGTACAGCTATGAGGCAGACATTGTCCATGCTGGTGCAAACAACCTGAGACGTACCTCCCTGGACCACATGGCAAGAGACACAGAGCAGCTCTTACAGCACCCTCTCAAACTCAGGACTCCCACACAGCCTTCATGCTGACACAGGACAGTTTAGATTACTCTGCAAACACCATCATACTGGGTGACGTCAGCTACCCAAACATAGACTGTGAACATTACACTAGCCACAATACCCAATCTCTAGGGTTCCCATAGATCAGACATTCTTTGTCTATGGAACAGGTAACCAACCTTCCCACAAGAGGGGCAGATATACTAGACCTGAGCATCACAACCATGAGTACAAACTGCTCACCACTGGGAGTATATCCCTCATTGTTGCAATCAAACCATATACTCATCACACTGGAGTACTGGATCCCCCACATATGCAAACCTCAAACACATCGATGTGTGTGTTGGAAATGTCCCTATTAGCAACTGTGACAGTACACTGATGATGTCAGGACTGTATAACTATATTACCTGTAGTAAAGTCCTCCAGTAATTCGCATAGCGCGCTCAGCTAATGCGTCTTTCTCCAGTGTCATAACGTAGTTAGGTAGGGCTTTGTATCCTGCAAAAAGAATGTATGTGTGTTAGTATGAGTGGGGTTTATGTGTGTGCACTATGCTGGGAGGGTTAACTACCTTTTGACAACTGGGAGAACACACTACAGGGTGCACATCCCTCCTCCTACACACAGATGATGTCAGCACCCTCTAAGTACAGCGTTAGTAAGGATTTCTCCAACTACTGCAGATAGCACACTCTGCTAATGTGTCTGTTTCTACTGTCATAACACAGTTAGGAATGGGTTTGAATCTTGCAAATGGAAAGTATGTGTTTTACTGTTGGTGGGGTTAGTGTGTGTGCACAATGATGGGGTGGGATGTGGCTTTTGCCACATGGGGCTATGCACTGCAGGGTGGTCATTACCCTTCACAAGCAGTGATGTTGATAGCACCCTATACAAACAAAACTACAAAAGAGAAGGTGGTGGTACCAATAACACATGTAAGGTAACACTTCTTCAAGTAATGTCCACAAAACGGAGTAGGATAATCAAACAATTCTTTTATTCTATACAGACAACATGACAACAGACAACTGCCAGTACTCAGTATAGTGTTACATGCTACTGTAACACGCACATGTACGCAAATATACCTAGATGGTGCTCTGAAGCCTGAATGTGGCAAGTGTGTGGATGTGGGATGTGTCTGTGTGTGCATTTCCATATGGGAAACATGTTTGATGTGGCAATCAGGGTACTACAGTACCTGATGCACATTACATCTTTCAACCGATGAGGTTGCCTGCACCCTGTGAGTACAGGTAGAGAAGGGGACGCCAGTAGTAAACAACATAGTGCACTTCTCAAATGTGTACCTGTCATGTATCAACAGCTACTCATGTAGGGTGATAAATAATGGGAATGGCAGGTGAGCGTGTGCATGTGTGTGGGTAGCAGGGTGTGTATAAATGCATGTGTGACAGAACAGTTACATATAGCTGAATCTACGTAACAGCACAAGATGCGCATTGCCATAGTCAATGTTAGCATGTGATGGTGTGCAGCTGGTACACTTTGGTAAGTAGTATGGGTGCATATAACAATTGAGGACAGTCATACAGTTACTGCAGCAGGACTGCTGGGATATACACACAATTATACTGGAACAGTGAACAGTTACCAACATGTTACTACTTATACTCATCTATGTAGTCACCCTGTGCATCAGCAACGTGTTTACATTTACCTACACCAATGTTGTAGTATGCAGGAGGTGGCACAGTGTCATCATATGCACAGGGTGTGGGTTAGGTATGCCCAAGCCAGCCACTGGTAACACCAATTGACATGTGTGTGTATGTGTGTTTGTGAGGGGCAGCAGTACAGGGTGGAGCGGTGTTGGTGTAGTGTGTGTGTGTAAGTGTTTGCCCTAGGTGTTAGGTTTCTGCATGTGTGTAAGCACGCACACAGTCCCACATAATGGCTGCCATGTACAGGGTTTTGTGGACAGCCACAGACTGCACCTGTCAGGTCATCCAGATCAGTGTCTGTGGGCACGGACACGGTACCTGTGCCTGGCAGGGGTGCTACGGGCCGTATCCGGTACTAACCCAGACTGGGTACTGTCATCGGAAGCAGGGGTGTGTTGACTGGACACAGTTCCCAGTTGGGACTGTCCAGAGCCACGTGCATGTGGTCTCCTGGGGCGTCTTGATGACAGCACAGACCCAGCATTGCTGGGGCTGGTGCTGGCACTTGAGGTGCGCGAGTGGGCCTGTTGTCGTCCGCGGCCACTGCCAGCTGGTGCTGTTGCTGGCATACGACCACGTCGACATCGCAAACGCACACCACCGCCCTGGCCTATGGACATCTGGTTGTGGAGCAGCTGTTCTATGCCCCCACAATGTCTGTCAACGACATCTGTGAAGTTGCGGATAGCATTCGCAACGTCACGCATGCCATCTGTCATGGCTGTGCGACATTCTCTCAGCTCCCTCAGACCCTGTCTGGTGTACCTTTCCATACGTGCCTGTGCCTGCATGACAGTTCGAAACATAGTGGAGGTTGACATACCTCCTTGGGCACGTCGGCCAGAGGCAGTACGGCCACGGATGCCCCCACGAGAACCCATGGGCGACTGTCTGCATGGTACCATTGGAGGCCCCTGCTCATGGCTGCCTTGTGGGGATGCATGTACCACAGGTACCACATTACCCTGATCTATGCCCACTGCAGACTGTCCATCACCTAGGGACAATGGTGACAAAGGATGTAATGGCAGGATGACTGTGCGCATTGACGGGGTTGAAAGCTGTGTACTGTCAATTGGCTGACCAATGGTGGACCCAGACACACCTTCCTGCACCATTACAGACATTTCATCATCATCAGTACCTGGGGCACAAGATTCAGGTTCCCTGCTGCAGGTCACCAGAGCAGCACCAGAACCTACAGGAGGAAAACATGGAACACAGATTACAGTCTCAATACATATTTGAAAGAGATGCACTTCAATACTAATGCACACATTCAGAAATGGACACATGCACACATGGACACTAACACACATGCACACTTGGGCACAGGCATGCTTGCACACATGCACACCCCACAGTATACACACACATCAGTACCGTGTTACACTACTCAATCTACTACAACTGTATTACGGGTATTGTGAACACAGTCACCAGCAAGTCTACTACAGAGTTACACTACTATTCCTAGTTTTATTAATTGCTTTACAGATAATGTTAAAAAGACTCACCAGCATGTATGGCCTGCCTCGTTGCTAGATGGGAGGGACCTGGAAGTGTGAAGAGAGTAATGTCAGTGGGCACATGTGTGCCATTTGTTTTGCACATGATACAGTACAGTAGTACACTAGTTCCCTTATACACATCAGCTGCACATAATGTCTGTATATATATCATGATGACAGATACATACCACATGCACACCTTATGCGTGCATGAAGTAACAGTGTACAGAACAGTCATATGTACATACCAGGGGTTAACTAGAATCTCACCCTTACCTCTCTTCAAACGACACCTCAAACTGTACTTCCAAAACCACTGGCTTTGTTCTTATTGGAGTACAGGCTAACGTCCCTCTCCCTACCCTCTCTTTACCTTTAACCCCTCATTGTGTATAGAAACTAGCTTCTACCCTGTTTCTTTCACCTTGATGTCCTTCTATGCTCTGACCTACTTCTCCCATCCCTCCCACATCCTCTTGACTGTCTTCCTTCTTTTCCTCACTTCCCTTCTTGACTCCTGCCTCTTCCATATCATTGTATCTTTCATACTCCTTCTACTTCTCTACCCTTCTGAGCCCTAACTATTATGTATCTGGCTTTTGCCTTATTGCATAACCGTTATGCTTTAGGTAGGATTGCTTTTAAACCAACGGTACATTGTGTATGACTCTAAACTGTTTGAGTTCCTTACATGTATGTTGATTTAGTTAACTGGCTGGTGTACAATTCTATCATGTTGGCTGTCTGTATTAACAACTTGTCTGTCTGCCTTTATTACATTATGTGTGGAGCTTTTCTCCACAGGCCTCTACTGAAAATGGACATATATCCAGCTAGACTATCTGGGTCAACAAATGTAAGAGTAATAACAATAAATGAATATGGCATCTTACCTGCACGCTCGGTGTCTTGCTGCTGTGTGGATCCAACCTCCATCATGATGCATGAGTGTTGCTGTTGTTGTTCTGGGGCTGGATCCACAACACTTAGCAGTAGCCCCTCCTGTCTGGTGAGGGGGGGATGTGTGGCCACCCCCCCCACCTGTGGCAACCTGTTGCCTGCGGATATCTGCAGCACGCTGGCGGACATTTCTTATCAAATCACTGCAGTGATGTCTCACCTGCTCATATGTCCTATCATGCATGCCAACATCATTTATCCTGCTAACGAGGTTTTGCCACAGTGCAGACCTCTCCTGCTGATTCTGGGTGGTGCGTGAGAACAGGATGGCATAGTCATGCACCAGGCTCTGGTGAATCACGTCATCCTCTGCAGCAGAATATGATGGGTTCCTTTTTGGAGCCATGTCAAGCTGGAAAGGTACACAAACAGGTTATCAGCATAGTATCTCAACAATACATGGTACACATTCTATACAGGGAGTATTAACTTCTACTTATTACTGCTTGGTTAAAACTTGATTACAGTGTAGCTATCATTCTATGTCATTTGTACTAAGCACTTGGCCTTCAGACCAGTTGTTTTACATTAGGGAGGTTGGTGGCAAGCACTGTGGTGGCAGGACACATATCTTTCATCCATTGAAGTTGGGCACTGCTGATTGAGGGCCCAGTGTACAAGTGTATTAGTTCTGGTATGGGCAGTTGGCCTTCAGGCCAGTTATTTAACATTAACAAGGTTTGTGGTCTGCACTCGTGTGTGACAATAGGCTGTACTCTGCCATTCATAGCTGGGGACATCTGGTTTCAGGTTTACAGTGCCTGCATATCTGAGCTGTATCTTACTGACATTGCTACACCTTGTTTGCTGTAGCAACCACTACATCCAGGCCTCCTGGATCTACCTTTGTTTATATGCTTGTTATTTGTTAGCTTGTTATTTCACTGGTATGCTACTTCCACATAGTACACAGCTTGTCAACACGTCTGTGACTCACTACTGATATCTGCATTGCTTACTGTACGTATTTCCATGTTACACATGACAGCAAGTGACTGCTTCTCATTGTTGCATTTACTTAATTGTGACACATTGCACTTAGGTTACCTGGCACTTGCTCACTGACGCTTTTATATCAGTCAGCAGTTGTAGGTAATGTCAGTACACCCTCACTCCCCACTGTACCTTGTTTTCAATCATTAATTATTACAGAATTCAGAATAGTATTCTAGCATGTCCAGAGGTCAGTTGTCAGTTCCCTCCCCAGTCCAGCTGGTGAGTGTGGTACTCCAGAGACAATGTTGGAACAGATGCATGTACACAGACAACCCCTCCTCCTAACAACAAATTCAAACTCATGTGAGTGATGCAACCATATACCAAACTGGAGGCTAGGCTCTGTCTACTCAATACCGCCATAACCAGTCAGGTGGCCAAGGAGACCACACACTACACTTCCAGTCTCACATAGACCTACCACAACAGCGGACCTAACACATGATCACACATAAACATACTTGTAGGCTCGGACCACAGCTATGCCTATGCAGCAGAGACCTCCTAAGCAGACATCCATGCAACCACTACCACGGAAACGAACATGTGCAACACATATCACACAAAGCCAATGTGCTGAACACTCACAGCCATTAACAGTAAACAACACACCTCATACACCTGTACTAGGTGCCTCTATCATCAGGCACACTAACATCACGTTCACCAGGCTTAATGAGGTGAGGGTCACGATGTGCAGCCTGTCGGCCACTATGACCTGCCACATAACACAAACACTCAGGTAACCCCAAGGCAAGTACAGGTATGACTCAGTCACTGTCCATGCTGGTGTGAATGGCCTGACACATTCCTCCCTGGACTACATGACATGAGACAGTACAGAGCTCTCTGAGCACATAGCCCAAGACAGTTTGACCCTGACCTTGAGTAGCATCCTACCCTCACCTAGAACCATGCCACAATATCAAGGCACGATGATCCCTTCCAACAATTGACTGACATACTGGTGTCATTCACAGGTGTGCCAATGCCTGCCATCTTGGGGTGGTATGCTTTGCTAGGGACAGCTTGCACCTGTCACCCCTGTCCCATTGGAATTTGGCGGAGACTCTTGCTACATACATAGTGCCTGTATTAGGCAAGGCTCATAAGGCAAACCCACATCCATTTGTATCACAAAGGATGAGGAAGTGAGAGTGATGCTACTCAACACCAGAAGTCTAGACCTAAGGATGCACACACTCAAAACCCTACTTGACATGCTGGACATCGATATCTGTGCAGTAACATGAACCTGTTTCAGGTTTCACAGGAGCACACCAGTACTACCAGGTTATAGCTGTTACCATTCTTGTCGGCCACAACACTTGAACAAAGGAGGGGGAGTATCAATATTCAATGCAGATTCCCACGCCTCCACATTGGTGGCACAGTACAACATAGGTGTTAGGCCACTGAGTACAGAAGACGTAGTTGGGGACCTGGGGTAGAAACATGGTAGCGGTCTGTCATTTGTCAACCACATGGCCAATGTGGATTGAAAGACATGTTATATAGCCCAGCTAATCATGAGGGATTCACATGTATGGCAGGGGAGGTCATTGTGCCTCTTTACTCATCCATCATCAAGCCTATAATTGCGTACAATGCACCTTTTGGGATGTACCTAACCAGACACCCACAGCAACTGGTACAGGACAACAGTACCTCATCAAGGGGATGCAATGGCTCACACAGATGTCATATGCTGCCCAGGTAAAGTAAATCCCGCTGGACTCAGTGGCTTATTGCCGGTTCAGAGGCAATCTGTGCGTGCCATATACAGCCATGTCCTAACCAGCAGTAATGAACATGCTGCACCTCAGGCAATCAGAGTCCCATACAGCCACATGCTCAGGAGAGCTGGACCTCAGCACTGACATCCATGGACATGCTGGAGGGGCATATTCCTGACTGAGAGGCTCCCTTCACTCTGTAATGAGCTGACACTACAGGTTAGGCAGAGTCCCTCATTGACTCTCTTCCATAGGAATCTGGATGACTGGATGTAGATCATAGTTGTACCCCAGGTATCACTTCTATGTCACTGTTAGACAGAGGCACAGTATACTAACATCGGACAAGGGCATAGCAGCATAACTTGTAATTGGGTGGTGAAAGACAAACACATTCTACTAGGCTTACCAATGCCCTAGGGCAAATAGCCTAGTATGAACCTATGAACATGTGTGTACTGCTATAGTACTTCTGCCATATGTTGCATGTGTGTGTGTTGTGGGCGCTGCACAGGTAATGGCCGGATACTTCTGCACAGGCGACACGTCTGACACATTGTGGGTGTTCATCCCTACATACTGGATGTGTGTTGCCATCCAACCCAACCCTGTGATGTGCACACATTACTCAGCCTGGATTTACATATCCGAACAACACCACAAGCACAGTACACTACCTTGCTATGTATGCATTTAATTACACAGTTATTCAGTAGTTATGACAGTGATGCTATCCATGCAGCCCATTGGGCCAGTGGAAGCCACAACACACACCGCCAGCACCTTTGCATATGCTTACCACAGACATCCCACATACTGCATGTACTGTGCACACACATATCTAACCCAGAACAACTGCACACCACTTATTAATCCTGTCCAGTGGAGTACAGATACAGGCATATTGTATAACAATAGTAGGAGGCTACTGCAGCACAGGGCAGATTCACATGACAGCAAGGCATCTGTGGTCAGCAGTGTTAAGATGCTTCACATTCACCACATGCACAGATATTGGCAACATTGTTGCAGACAGTTTAGGTGCAGGTACCCCCCCCCATTCTCCTACACATGTGGTATTAGTTATCCCAAATGACTGTCACCTCCCTATCCTCTCACATGTCCAGGTGAGAGCCACCTTCATCATTGCAGAACACATAGCATCACTGTTACGAAATGGTATCCCTGGATGTGTGCTACATTCACCCCTGGAGGACATAGCACCACATGACAGACTTATATTAATCCCTGGCCATACTACAGGATATGTACCTGAACAGTGCCATACATACACAGTGGTCCCACACCAATGAGGAGGAACCTCTACTGACCCTGGGAACTACTGCATCATATGCACAACTGGCGTTGTGTTCTAAGCTATGGAAGTGTTAAGTATGGGTAACATGTACAGCAATATTACATATGTTTATATTTCAGGACTATGTACACACAACCTATCTCATGCACATACCTATAGATAGCGAACTATGATACATTTGGAGGTGTCACAGTAAACGCAGTATTAACCTGCTACTTTGCATTACCTGTGTTTGTGGCAGCTGTTGCTGTGTCACTGGTGCTGCTTGAAGTTTGCTGCTGCTGCTGCTGCTGCTGGTTTTGCTGCTGGCTGTCTTTATTTCTGTTTTGTTCTCTCTCTGTCTCTCTCTCTCTTTCTCTGTCGGTTTTGTGCAATGAATGTATTGAATGAGTGTAGTGTGGGTACTCATTGCTTTTGTAGGTATCTGCATAGGTCCATGTGATGGCCTCTGCACCAATTGTAAGACAGCATTTGCTAATTGCATGCAGCCAGGTGTGTACTGATTGCATGTCTCACTGTGATTTCAGGACACTGCTATAAAAGGGTATGTGAGATAGGCGTTGCCCTTTCAGATTGTAGGGCGTGGACCATGCTCGTATGCTGTTGACAGTGTTCTGTGAGTGTGAAGGTTAGTACATCTCCCATGTTTCATGCTGTGTTGTAGATTCAGGTTGCTGCATTTCTCTTGCCTGTTCCCTGTAGTGAGTGTGTATGCATACTGACACCTACAACTATATGTCATATGTATTGCTATATAAATATATATATATATCTGTGTACATATACATACTTTCATATATGTACATTAGCTGACATTATTGGGTACAAGCTAACAATTAGCAGGGCTTTTTCTGTTAACACTACACTAGTATGGGAAAATCCAGTAATTGGGACTATAAAAGTCTGCCTGACATGCTTTAGTTAGTAGTCATACTATATTGCCTTTATCTTCATTCCTACTATTACATGTTCCACTTATTTAGCACTATAGTTCTGTATGAGAGTCATGGCTTAGTGGTAGGTCATACAGACTAGTGTTACAATGGTCTTGGGGTAGGGCCTACTAGTATGCTTATATTCTGCTTGTGACTTGAGTATAGGGCCTATCAATCAAAGTGCTGGAGGCACCTTTAAGCAGTTAAAGGGGTTAGTAGGTCTCACAGGAGCCAGGCTGTGTTGCAGATTCTGGTTGCTGCATTTATCTTCACTGTTTCCTGTAGTGAGTGTGTATGGATACTGACACCTACAACTATATTTCATATGTATTAATATATATTTATATATATGTATGTGTAGATATACATACCTTCATATATGTACATTACCTTACTTTATTATGTACAAGCTAACAAGTAGCAGGGCTGTTTCTGTTAACACTGAACTAGTATGGGAATCCAGTAATTTGGCCATTGAAACTCTACCTGACATGCTTTGGATAGTACACCTCCTATATTGCCTTTATACTGATTCCTACTATTACATGTTATATTTAGTTTAGCACTGTGTTCTTGTAAGGCAGGCATGGCTTAGTGGTAGGTCATATAGACTAATGTTACCAAGGTTCTGGGTTCGAGACTGACAGTGGGAATTTATTTTTATTTGCAAGCTTTCAAACTGAGTACAGGGCCTGTCACTCAAAGTGCTGAGGCCACCTTTAAGCAGTTAGAAGGGTAAGTAGGTCACACAGGGGTCAGGCTGTGTTGCAGATTCAGGTTGCTGCATTTATGTTCACTGTTTCCTGTAGTGCGTGTGTATGGATACTGACACCTACAACTATATTTCATATGTATTTATATATATTTATATATCTGTATGTGTAGATATACGTACCTTCATATATGTACATTACCTTACTTTATTATGTACAAGCTAACAAGTAGCAGGGCTGTTTCTGTTAACACTGACCTAGTATGGGAATCCAGTAATTTGGCCATTAAAACTCTGCCTGACATGCTTCAGATAGTACATCTCCTATATTGCTTTTATACTGATTTTTACTATTACATGTTATATTTATTTTAGCACTGTGTTCTTGTAAGGCAAGCATGGCTTAGTGGTAGGTCATACAGACTAATGTTACCAAGGTCCTGGGTTCGAGACTGACAGTGGGAATTTATTTTTCTTTGCAAACTTTCAAACTGAGTACAGGACCTGTCAATCAAAGTGCCATAAAGGCACTTTTAAGCACTTTAAACCAGGTCTGCACTTGTTTGCGCGGAGCTCACGCATGCGCACTGGCGGTGAGCTCCGCTAACACAAGCGCACACCCGTGCTAATTTCTTTGAAAGAAAAGAAAAAGGGGTGACAGGAAAGTGGTGAAAAGGGGTCACAAAGAGGGTAAGACAGTAGGGAAACAAGCGTGGGATTTGCAGGAGGGATGTAGGTAAGGCCCATAGATGCCCATGTCTTTGGCAGCAACAGCTGTGCATTTCCATGTATTTTGGTGAGACATTGGAAACCTTTCACCCCTGAGAGAGGTGTCAGGACAACATTAATATTTGTTGTAGAGCCAATTGTAATTAACTGTTTCAATGTCAAGCAGACATGTGTGCGACATGGACAGCTATGTATGGGCGTAATTTTTTGTGGGTACAGAGTGCCCTTTTTTTTTTTCAGGTGAGAGTGGTATGTCAGGTGAAGGAAGTCGGTATAGCTGGGGAGGTAGGTTGGGTAGGTTAACAGACAAGACAGACAAGACGCATACAGGGGTGGTGTATGACACACGTGGGGGGGGGTTACACAATTGACGGGGACGGAGGTTGGGATATCCAAGATGCATGAGCCCACAGATGGCAACAGTGGAACTGATATCCCCACCCATAGGCAGTTGCCACTGTTCCTTCACAGCCCAGGACGGGGCTGTGCTGGGGGCTGTGTAGGCGGGGCAACAGCCGGGGCCGTTAGCTGTGCCACACGAGCCTCAAGCTGGCGTAGGGGCCCAAGAACGGAGTCTTGGATCTCCCTTCGCACCACAGACCGGACACCTTAGAGGGTGAGTGGACGAACCCCTCCGGCCACACTTGCAGAGGGGGGACCGGCCCCATCCCCTGCAGCGCTTCCACCCGAAGGTGGCACAGGGCCACCGGAGGGGGGTCCGGCCTGGGCACTAGTGCCAGGTGCAGTTGCCAGCTGAGGTGGGAGAGGTGGGTCCGCTGGGACCTGCCTTCCCAAGCGTTCTAGGTTTGTGAGTAGTTATGTTAGTTTGGGTTAGTGGCATTTTATTCCATTCAGATTAGTTGTAACAGCATGCATTGGTATTCCCATCAAACAAACACCCAGATATTAACACCATTGAACAAGGGGCATATCAATATCACATGCATTATTTGAACAGAAATACACAGTCAAACAACATGCAGGGTTGATTAATGGCAACAGGCCATCAAATTTGCAGGTATGAACAGGGCACATGCACGAACAGACATGCATATATTTTTGAACGGACAAATGTCCATGATTAATGAAATGTTCACATACCATTATTTAGTGGGTATTGTTATATGGAATTATAGGGTTGGGTGGAGATAGAAAGTGATGACACATTCATATGTTACACATTGATTTACATTTGTAATAGGTACACAATTAAGTTGAAGCTGATGTTTCAAAATAATTTTTATTTGACTATCATGCTAGACCTGTTACAAATACATCACTATCCTACTTATTTTGAATTTGATCAGATACATCATCCTGCTACACTTTGATGACAGGACAGGGGACAACTATGGCTGTTTAGTCTGTCAGATAATCATTCATTCTATCTGCGAATTGTTTACTGTGATCACCATATACAGAATTTGGCCTAGACATTCCAGATTCTGATACACTGAAATCAGTTTGGGATATTAAGTTGTACTTCCCACATGCATTTAATTCTGTAGAAACACACTGGGGCTAATATATTCAGGGGTTATTACTACTTTATTTATTCATACATGACCCTTTCTGTCACTCTCACACATCCTGCAACTTCACAGTTCAGGTTGCTACTTCTAGGCTTTGTTCACATGTTAGACTGGTGGTGATTCAAACACTTTCCAACAGCCTCACTTCTGTCATGATTCAGCATTTCAACAGGGGATATATCTCACATGTGACTACCTCAGATTCTGAAGCTGTACTCTTGAGACTACTGCAGGTTACACTATTTTAATTAATGGTGGGACATCTGTATTACAGCACTGTTTAATTCTATCAATTATATTTCCAGTTACACTTGCATACTGATGAACTTGATGCAGCCATACCTGCAGACTTTCAAATCTTGCTTGCACATTATATTACTTTTAATCAATACACTGCAGTGTTCTGATACATGCTACAGTATAATATTTATTTACAAGTACTGGGTGGGGTTACTAACCTGCATGGTGGCGCAGCCGCACCAGCCTACGGGCATGCATCTCGCGGTTCATAGAGCGGACACCTGCAGCTGTAATACGAAAGAAGTAATATTGGACTACACATCTCCATAGTATCAGCCAGTTGAAATCCTTACATACATAAGTAAAATGTAACTTACTCAGTAGTGGGGCGTTGGGCATATCCCGGGCCTCCTGGATCCATTCGGTCAACTGGTCTTGCTTGCGTCGCTTCAGGTCCGCATGGTGGTGACGGATCTGCTCACCAGTGCGTGGAATGCCAGTAGCACTGGTCAGATCACGAGCCAACTGGTCCCATGCCTCTGCCCTGTACGCTCCCCATGAGACCTGGCCCTGCATGAGTTGGGCCTCGTGATGATGGACAAGGAGCCAGACCATGTATCTGGACTCCTCAACGCCCCAACGCTGTGCTCGAAAGCAACGTCCCTCACCTACTCCACTCATTCTGACTGCAGGTCTGTTCTACAATCGTTTCTGCTGTGTATTCCCGCCTATGGGGCTTATATATGCCGCTTTTCCTGCACATTTCTCTGATTGGCTGTTTTGGAATTGTATCTACTTCACTGAAAATGCTTTATCATGCTCCATTCTGGATTTTATCCCATATATATGCTATTTCTGCATTTCTAGGTATTGCTGTCATGGCTTAGTGGTTTAGTACCTTGACTCTAGTGCATGGTATCCTGGGTTCAAATCTGGCAACTGATTTTTGATTTTCCTTACAGAACTGAGTTGAGGACCTGTCAATCAAACATGCCAAAAGCACTTTTAAGCACTTAAAACCAGGTCTGCGCTCGTTTGCGCGGAGCTAACGCATGCGCACTGGCAGTTAGCTTGTGGGAGCGGCGCGCAAATGGTGTGCGCTGGGATAAATCTTAATTGGCTAGTGACACACATGTTCAGCTAAGCACAGCTAGTTGCAAACAGTTTCAGCCTATTAAACCGGTGCTTAGCAATGGGCATGCAGTTTGCAGCTTGTTAAACAGTACTCAGCTACGGGCAGTCTGTCTCACAGCAGCTTAGCTATCAGTACATTTCTGACTATTTTTATTATTGTGTTACTTCAAAATATATGCTCCATTTCATTCCATTTTACAAAAGGCAATACATTTACATTTGTACAATACTGTCAGGGGGCTTTTTAGTGCTTATTTACAAAAAAAAAAGGTTGCTGTGGGGGCTCGAACCCTGCCTGCCTACTCTTAGGCCGGCAACTCTACCACTAAGCTATTATTTCTTGGCTTACTCTGCATATTTAGTTCTTATATCCTTTTCCACTGACTGCTAACTGTGATTGCGCTAGTAGCACACCCGCGCACATGAGCGCACACAGTAGCAAACATTTACGGGGTTTAAAAAAAAAACAGGTTTTAATTTAATTTTATAACATATCTTCACTTTATACACTGATGGTCAGTCGGGGCATGTGTTGTGTAGTGTGTTTATTCACATTTCCATGGCCTCTCTCGTGGCTGTTTACTTTCAGCCATTCTAATCTTCCGGGGGCGTGTCCGCTTGCAGGGCTTAGCCTACAGACACGCCCCCTACTCTCTTACATGGACCGTGTAAGAGTTACTAGTGTGATTCAGCATGCCTCATGCACCTCATGCATATGCATGACATGCTGACATCACACCGTTTAACTGCAGCCTCCGTGTAAGAGTTATAACTCTTACACAGAAGCTTCGTGAATCTGGCCCATTGTCTGATGAAGTTTAGCCAACGAACTAAACGAAAAGCGCTTAACTGTTTTTGGTTTTATTAAAGAGTGGAGCAATGGATTCAATCTGTTTGTTTTTTTGTCTTCAGTTTGTGTATTTTTGTTGTTTTAGTAGTCAGTATGACTACTGTTCATAATAACACACAACCCCTTTGTCATTTTGCATAATTCATAATAATAATTTTATTTTCTTTAAGGGTGAATATTTTCATCAGGTATCAGGAGTGGCTATGGGTGCTGCATGCACCCCTTTTTATGCCAATGGGGTTTTAGGAGTGTGTGGGAAGAAAAGGTTGTGTTTACCCCAAATTATTTTCATTGCTGCGTGGTTATTACTGATTTTTAGATGATGTTCTCGTTTTATGGAAAGACACCATTGAACAATGGAGTATGTATTACATTCAGTGGCAGAATTCCACAACCTTTCTAAGATGAATTTATTATTTAGGGATCAACAGTATTAATTATTTAGATATTCTCCTTGAGAAGAATCTATCTCATGAGTGTTACAGCTCTACTATTTCATTATATAATCAAACTTCTGTGTTTTCCAACTTAGACCAGGCTAACACCGACTGTAACTAGATGGAATATCCCAGGCCTCTCAATGTAAAAGCACAAAAATGATTGCTTGAGAGGGTATGCTGCCACAAAACAACTTTAACAAACTAGCTAGACAAGGCAATTTCAAGTCAGTTAAAAAAAGCAAGACAGTTGGAGCAAATGCGGTAATTTCAGCCTTAAATATAAGCAAATGTGCAAATAAAACAAGAAATAAGTAGTTGATCACTAAAATAGCTTCTCAAAATGAGATTTTTAAATACAAGTACTTAGCTTTTGCCTGGATGGCACATGATGCAAGGAAATCACTTCAGAGGCACAGGTGAGGGCAGCAAGCATTGCTGAGCTCTGTGGGAATCAGCCAAGAGTCTCACCAACTTATTAAATGTATACTGGCACTTAAGACAAAGAAAATTGTAGAACCCTTTTTAGCAGATCCATAATTGCAGGAATACAACAATTAAGTACCAACAAAAATACAATGTAGCAAATTACACAGTAATGCTGCCAGTAAAGCTTCTCAAAAGTGTAGTTTTCAGCTATCAGCAAACAGTACAATATTAGGGTACTTGCAGCTGATTTAAAGTGCAAATATCTTCAAATAAAGCAGTTAAATGAAGTGTAAAACAGTTAGATAAATCTTTTATGTGCCAAGGATAGCACAGGATTTATTCAGGACCCTCTCAGAGTGTGACAAGGATGCTAATCAGATGGGAGGTTTGTGAAAACTAAGATTTGTATTAAGAGATGACAGCTCAAGAGCAATACTTGTTTGTTTGAGTGAGATCTCAGAATTATGACTCTATGTAAAACAAAGAGCAAGAAAAGAACTTAATGAGTTTAAACAACTGGCAATAGCAATCAAAGGGGGAGAAGGACAGACGTTGGTAGTCAGATTACCAATAGAGTCGAAAGCCAGTGACACTTTCTTTTAAAATCACCACAGCAAAAGAATGGGATGGTTGGGGCAAATACAAGCTGATTTAAGAAGCCAGATAAGTCAGATACTACAGCTTGTTGTCCACAGTATATCAGGTCAGCATGTCAGCCAAAATGGCAAGGAAAATGTTTTGGCTCAGAGATATGTAGTCTTAATTAAACAAAGACCAGGATCGCAATCTAATAAGTAAAACAGATCTGTATAAACCAGGAAAAACAGATCCAAGAGCTTTCACAACACAGTCAAGCTCTCAACAAGGCTGATTATAAATGCTATGGCCTCTACTTTTAATAATACTGTCTCAGCTAAAGAATAAAAAGACAATTTGCTTACAGAAAATTCAGGCTGATGTAAGAAGTCAGACAAATCAAATACTACAAGCTTGTTTTGCAAAGTTTGACTTAACACTTCTTAGCAGACAGACATCCAGGAAATTTGTCAGGACCCATGGAATTGATATTTTTAACTTTTGGGAATTACCAAAAGGACTTGGGTTCAACATGACTGCAAGAGTGGAAGGAAGCTGTGTGAAGGAATAGGGGGGGGGGGGGGGGGGCAGGTGGCAGGGTTTGTAGGGCAGAGCTGAAAAATAATTTATTCACAAGAGTATTAACTATCCCTTTGGGTCAGAAAAAGGGCTATCATTACAGATACATTCAGTAAAAAAAATATTGATTACTTCTATACTTCAAATAATGAATACTTCCTAATATAGCTGAAGATGACCTTGTGACTGCCTTTTGAATTAACTTCAACCCTTGGATTTCCTTATGTTAAGTTTGAGGGACTTGTATAACAGTTTTATATTCCTTTCATAATAATGAAATGTTAATCTTTTATAGATAGTCAGGAGTTTTCTATTTATCTTATAGAGATGTGGGAGTTCTACCATATGGTTTAGTTTTGGGAACGTCATTCCATTGTATCGTCTTTTTTCAAGTGCCAGTCAGTGAAAGTAATTTGAGCAAAGCAACTTTCATTGACAGTGGAGATTGCTTTCTTCTCCTCTGTAGTGTAAACTTGGAGTACATATATTTAAGTTTGGAAATGTGGAGGTGTCCCACCACAATGGGGGATGCAATGGGCAAGGGGACTTGCACCACCTGAAAAAAATATCTGCTGCCATGTTTACCAAGAGCTGTTTCTGCCAGTTTTTTTTAGATTGATCAGAACTCTGTGAAAGAGTTTTCAGTCAATAGATGCCTGTCCTTAATTTTAGACTTGCCATTCTGCTTATGTTTGATGGGTACAGATGCCTCACTACATCTATCCAAGTGGGAGTGAACCCAGAGCAGCATACAGCAAACTCATGCAAAGTTTTTCTGGGGATGTTTATCATTTGTAAATATCACTAAGGTTGGTAAATTTTGGATTCACATTTCTGGTATGGCAACAGGGGTTCCCATGCCAAGCTGGTTCAGATTAAATTATTTTTAAAAGCTGGCAAATAACATAATATTCAGTCCTTCTTTCCTTAACAAAACACCAACATTCTCAAAAAGGAGTGTAGTGAAAAGAAATTCAACTAAAAAGTCTACAGTAAGACAAAATGTTCACTCCCTGAAGGTCTATCAGTTGGATAGCATGGTCTCCTGGTAGGTAAAGTGCTCAAGTATGGAGCAATCTGATTCTAAGTTCCACCAGTCACTGAAATGCAGAGTTAATCAAACTCATAATGAAATATTTAAAATGAGTGGCACTTTGAGTCATTATATCACCAGTAATAATAAGAGACTGCAAGACATGAAAGAAGTGCTTTCCAAAAAGGCAGATGAGATTTCTGAACTTCAAATTCAAGGAGGGGAAACAAAGTGCGAGCCGGAAGAAAATATGTGAAAGCAGGAATTACAACAAAAAGTTTCTGGAACTAGAAGATAAATCCTGAATGGAAAATATATGGTTCTCAGCAATACCAGATCATGTGGAAAAGGACTACAGGTCTTTTCTGATAAAGTTCCTGCATGGATCGACTAATATCAGCATGGAGGAAATTCTGATAAACAGAGTGCACAGGTTGTAGTACACAATTCCTACTATAAGGAGCAGACCAGACCAGTATAAGTGAAATTCCAGTATTTTGTCCTTAAAAAGAAAATAATATCCATATTATAGAGAAAAGGAACAATATATAATGTGGGGGACACACGTGTGTTTATGGATAGGGAATGGGATTACTCCCCTCAGATGCAAAGTCAACATTGGAAAGATTTTTTTGCCAATGATCAAAAAATGCTGTAATCTCCATTTGTGTTTTAATCTGCAATTCCCTGCTGTGCTTAAGTTTTTTTATTCATTATGGTTAAAGGCATGTTTGGACCCCCAGAAAGTACTTGATCTGAACATGTGAGGTTTCAAATGTGACAACCTCTCAACAGCAGCAAGGTACTGCACAAAAGGGTGTCGGGAATGTTTGGTGAAGAGTCAGAGTGCTGGAAAGAATGCCCTCCACATAATTTCCAGTATTTCAGAAGAAAATAACTGCTAAACCAAAAGAAATACTGGAGTTTATTAAGTGGACGAGAGAGCAGTTTATAATGGATCAGATCTCCAAAGTAGTAGAAGAATCTGATTGACTGGGGTCACTAGGAGCAATAACGTTTCTGTGAGAAAGAAGTCCACTCTTTCAGCAAGATATCACACCTGTCATTGCTATAAAAGATGAACAAAAGCTTATGACTTGTTAGCATGTCTTTAAACTATTACTTTGGTCATTTATTTACAATTTTACTGTGGCAGGGCTAGCCACAGGGTGGTGTAAAGCTTGGGTCTAGATGATTGTCACTGTTGAAGTGACATCCCAACCCCATGGGCAAAAATGGGAAAAAGGGCTCTGGAGGGATGGATTTATTTGCAATTTTCAAAGGAAATACGTAGTTTGCTTTGACCTTTGACACCTTCAGGTAAATGTTGATGCTGCTTCCTGTTAAGTACATTTTTTGCTATTCATAATCGGTTATGTTTTAACATATTTTAGTAGGGACCCCCCCCCCACAATATATTGTGCCTTGATACATCCCTTTTATTTATTAATATTGTTTTTCAATTTGAGTTAACAGGTGCAGGACTTTTTAAATGGAGGGGGCAGAGTTTGGGTATGGTGGAAAGTCAGAGCAGGAGTAAAACTTTAAGATTGTCACTTATGGGGTTCACCCTTGTATAAGAAAATAAAAGAGATGAAGTAATTATTTTGGTGATGGTGGTCTGGATTAAAAAGAGCTATGTAGTGTGCAAAATGATGACAGACAGATGGAAAGGGAATTTGAAACTAATGAATATATGGGTAGGGGGAAGATTAAGGGGAATCCAGAAAAACTTAACGGTGTGTTGAGCCTGATACTTTATGCACAGGGAGAGGTGAATGCATTGACCAATAAAGATATGCACAGTGCGGCTGTTATATGGTGCATTACAATACATTTGGCTAAGCTTTTTGAAGCAGCGAAACAAACATGACGCTAGAAGACATAGGCAGGATGTAAAGTCAGGGGGATTAAGTTTGAAAGGTCAGAGACATTAAGTATTTTCTACACAGACTAAAGTGGGGAAAGGAGAATAGAAACTGGGTACAAATATAGTATCTGGAATGAGACTCATAGTTAAAGGGAAGTACTGTTGGAAGGAGAGGGTTAAAATATTATCCTAAATTTTTAGCGTGAGGTATTTGAACATCCTGAGAAGGAAATGAGCTTTGCTGAACCTGTTCACATCCATATGGAGGCAGTGATGTCTGTTATGGCTAGAATAGTTGGCTGGTGGGGGGTGTGCAGTTGCCAAGTATGAACATGATAAGGGACTGTGCTAGCTGTTCCAACTGTATGTAGTTTTGTTTGCTGATAAAGAACTGGGAGGGGAAATGTTTGAGAAAGCACACAAATTTTTGGATAAAGTTATATGGTTTGTGGAAGAGAGGAAGTTAAGAATATTAAGCAGCTTTAAGGTCACAGATGCACTAGGTAGTTGTAGGTTACAAGGAATAGAAGAAATACTATTAGAGAAAGCAAAATGGCAGATCTCTGAGAGGCATTCAACAGAAGTTAGACGGAAGGAGAAAGGACGGGGAAAAAAATTTGCACTGATGAGGCAGAAATTAGGGATGTTTCCCTGGAATGTCAATACAATTATTACTGCAGAAGGTATACCTATCTCAGATGGAGTGCAGTATATGGATCAAAAAACGAAGATGGAATTTTTTTGAGCTGGGATACAGGATATGAATTGCCTAGACTTAGTAAGGTCTTGTTACATTTAATTGTGGTAGATGCCAAAAAAACAATTACTAGAATATAGAAATCAAAGTCTAGACCAACAGTACTTGAAGTAGTGAACGCTGTAAAAAAGAACAGGAATTGGGATCCTTAGAAAAGGGTAGGAGTAAATTACATAGAAAAATGGAAATTGTGGGAACAGTACTTGCACTAATATGGATTGATGACTTTTATATAAATGTAAGTTTGCCTATGTCACAATTGATAATTTAATAAAGATGGAAGGATTTTGGCAGCAGTTAAAAATGAATGAAAATGAAAAAGAAGTGCGATGATTCTTGTAAGAAGAGCTGCAGTGTTCTAAGTAGAAACGAAGCAGAAAGACAATCGAGGTGATATGTGTCAGTAAGGAGGAGATAGCTGTGTTCTCAGCCTATGATTGCTGGGATATAGATTTCCTCCACTCTGAGGGCAAGCATATGTAATGTAAAACAGTTAATGGGTGATATAGTGGCTTTTCATGTGAGGATACTGATAATTGCAAGAGAATGGAATGCAGCATGTAGGAGGACAGATGTGTCAGGGGGACCAGGAACAGAGAAGGTTGCAAGGGAAGGGAGATATTTAGATTAATACATGAAAGTATTTCACCTGACAGACATTCTGCAGGCAAGGGATACAAGGCAAGACTTTATTTATTATTTTAGTAGGCATAAATAAATTATGAGCTAGGTTGAACAGAGGATATATTATCAGTGAACATATGTATGCAACAAGTAGGCGAGGTAAACACACAGCTCACTATATTCTTGGATCATGCACCACTCCTAATTACATTACAGAAAGTAAAGACTTTGGGGGGCAGGAAATGTTGGCATTTTCTACCCTATGATCTAAGGAAGAAAGACTTTGGGTACTGACTGTACAGTAAACTTCAGGATATTTTATAACAGGCAAGTTTGGGAACAGAAGTATCAGGCAGGGACTGGGAGAAATGCAAAAGAAAAACACAGCTGGTGGCAGAAGAGAAAGTTAGGGAATTGGAAGCATCTACTCACAGTAAATACTTGGAGACACTTAAAAAGATTAAGAGGCTACAAGACAAATTTATAGAGCGGATGGATCAGCAAAAAGGGGCTAATAAAGACTTAATAGGGGTTTTGGAAAGAATAACTGGGCACAGAGCAATAGCTCTCAGACAAAATTTTTTTTTAAATCTAATATAAAAACAGTAAAACTAGTGGTACAGAGGCTTAGACAACAAAAAGTAGAGAGAATGATCACTAAACTAAGAAACCCGGAGACAGGTACGTGAGTGACAGACCAAGGTCATATTTTGAAGGCGATGACCACATATTACCATAAGCTATGTAGTTGTGACCAGGATGCTGAGCAGAATCCAGACAAGATAATGAAATTCTTGGGAGAATTAGACTTGTAGAAGAGCGACTCTGATGAAAGCATTAATAGCAGAAACTGGGGTGGAAAAAAATAAGGAAAGTAATTATTTTTTTCTTCTTTTTTAAAACACCTTTAGTGAATTATCACTTGTGACATAGGCACATTTACATTATATAAAAGTAATAAAACTGAATTAACAAGTTAAAATTAACAAGCATTATGCTTCACATATATTGCTGTATATATCGCATAACCTAAGCAACATTGCATAAGTTATTTGATTCCTGTCCCCTTTTTTTAAACATGAAACATCTTTATTAAACCATCACTTATGACATAAGCAATCATAGAATTACATATATGAAAACAAACCACACAGACACAATCCTAGTTGCAAGTATTTTACATCACAACCATACTGACACACTCCCAGTTGCAAACATTATATATCACTTGCAATCTACCCAATCCTTTTCAGTAAAAAATTACATAACTTATTTAAATCCTGCCTTATTTTAAACCTCATTCCTCCCCTGTATGTATTGTTCCTACAATTCCCAAGAAGGGCAAACACCTGGACTAAGTGGGATTCCTGTAGAGGTATGGAAAATGAAGTTATATGCTGTTATCGCTTTGTTTTGTCTCCTAACCAGAACTTTCAATATGCAAGGGAAAATTGCTATAAATAACATATTGATATGAAATACATACTGCAATCAAGCAAGAAAACAATACAAGGAATGCAAGCCATCCTCCATCCATCAACTGCTGTCCCCCTTTTATGTCTGTCTCAGTCTGTGTTTAAGCTTATCTGGCTTGTTTACATTTCCCGTTACCTATTCCTACATGACTTACCACATATGCTCCTTGCTGCCTTCCCAAACTACTCTTCTTAAAAAGTAAAATATACAGTATTTTCAAAACAATGACTTTCGTCATCCCACCCATATTTCCTTATGATTACCTTTTATTTTATTTTTTTTTATTTTTTTTTATTTATTTTACATTTGTTGACCGGGCTAGTCCAGCTGGATATATGTCCATTTTCAGTGGAGGCCCGGGGAGAAAAGCTCCACAAATTACAACAACATAAAAGGTCAAGACAAAGACAATAACAGTATAATTTGGTACATAAGTTTTAACAATTATAGTACAAGCCTAAGATTATATATTTTATATTTCAGTAGGAAAAAGGAAAAATTTATCTAAGAATAGATGAATAAGACTAATACATTTGTATTAGAAATGGTGTAGTACAAATCTTTATAACATATTACAAAATTAGATACACCTAGTAATTTATGATAAGAGATACTAAGGTCTCACAAAAACCTAAGAAAGAAAAACACTAGAGATCAATAGATAGAGTATATAGAAGAACAGCAAACAAGGATAGATTTCTAGTGTTATTTAACACATAGGTTGTGATACTATATGAAGGTGTTTGATCATTCCACAGTATATACTTATTTACATGAGAAAAAATCCTAAGGAAGGTTAAGCTCACTAAAAATTAGTGAGACAACACAAGATCATGATAGGCTAGGAATTGTGGGAGTCTAGTTAATAGTTAGGTACTTAGTCTGGGTTAACACAGGGGCATAGCCAATGTGATTTGAGGTAGGGTTTAAGCTTGCTTTTAAATAAGCTGACAGAGGATATTGAGGTTAGCTGGCTTGGGAGGATGTTCCAGGCTTTACCTACTGTATTGGAGAACAAGGTGTCACCAGCTAAGTTGTTGGATTTTGATATTTGTACAAGTAGGTTATTAGCTGAGCGTAAGGTCTTGAGGTTATTATTGGGGATGACTAGGGATGTAAGTATGGGTG
Source organism: Protopterus annectens (assembly GCF_019279795.1). Taxonomy (NCBI): domain Eukaryota; kingdom Metazoa; phylum Chordata; order Ceratodontiformes; family Protopteridae; genus Protopterus; species Protopterus annectens. Next base: position 1,405,423,972 of record NC_056735.1, read on the forward strand.
TATTTTGAGGTAAATACAGGATCTTATGGGCTACTATTAATTGATTGAAAAGTATTAAATTTGGCAGCTCTAACCATCCTAACTGATTCAGATTGATACAGTGATGAGTTCTATAGGAGGACCCAGCTGCAAATCTGGCAATATTGTTGTAGGAGGATGTAAGTTTACTCATATTACTTCTACATATTTTGGTATAGATAGGGGAGGCATAGAGCAAGGTAGAGATGAGGTGGGTACGAGCAATAGTAACCCTGGCTGGAGGTGTAAGAAAGGGTTTTATTCTATAGAGGGAACCTAGTTTCTTGTTTACTATTTTTATGGTGTTGTTAATGTGAGGTTCAAAGGACAAGTTGTTATTTATTAGTACCCCGAGTAGTTTGGTGGTTGGTTCAGGAGATATTATAGTGTATATTCATCTGCTTGCTCTTCTCCCATTTCTGCCTTTGCTATATCTAGCTTACATCTCCATTTATATGATGAACTGAGTCTGTTGTGCTTGTTTGCAGTGTTCTGCTCATAGTGGTCATGTTGCAGTAACGAGGAACCTCACTGTACATGTGAATGTGCATAAACTCAGGCATGCTGGCTTACTGTTCGTGTCACATTGGTCTTGTGACACTATAGCATAATCACTTTGTTATAGGTCAGTATCATGATTGCTGCCAGCAACATGGCTGCTCTATTTCATATGCTGATCTTCTCAATGAATGCTGACACTTACTGACTTATTTGAGCAACATTGTGCCACAGTGAGCTACAAGGTCATTGATATTTTGCACTCCAGTGTAGCATTGGGAATGCTTCTGATCCCCCCCCCCAACACACACAACACACTCTGTCTTTCCTACTCTCAGTCTTTTGTTTTAGTTAAACTGTAGTGAAGAAATGAACCCATCATTACAGCCAACATCTGAGGTACTATGGCAGCAGTCTCTGATCCTCCACTCAAGATCATATTCTGATCTTGCCAACAGTTATTTTGCATCATATATCTCTGATCAAAGATGTAATTTTTGACTTGTAGCAGTACATGTGCTGTAAAAAGTAGGTAAGGCAGACAATGTTTTTCACTGGTTAATTGAGATTTCACTCAAGATTTTCCATTTTAAATGTTTTATAATGAATTCTCAATATGGTCTGGTAAAGACATTGAGGAATGGATATTTTTCCTAAGCATTTTATAATTGAACTTTGTACTTTATCAGCTGAATTCACATACTAATTAAGGTCTAAATGACCAGATAAATAAGGTATGGCTATAGAAGGCTATGTTGAAAATGTAATCCAAAAGCACAGTAAAATAGCAGAGTTATAACTAAACACTGAACAGTTCAAGCATTCCTTTAAGGTTCTGTTCATTTATAGCATTTCTTACAACAGATTTTTAACATTACTTGGAGCTTTTCTTCCTGAAAATGGGTTATGTAACCCAGTCGGACTATCCCAGTAAATATTAAATAAATGAATTATTTGTTTATTACCCTTCTTATGAAAATTGCCTTTGAAATGCTCTGATGGAGGGGATTGACTGTCAACATGGTGGCAGCTTAAACATTTTAGTATCAAAACAGTACTAATTATCAAACATAGTCAGAGATCCTTAATTTATGAATAGCAGTTTAAGTTTCATCTCAGGCACTCTCTCCCCAACTGGCATTTCCTAACGTGATACTTCAGTCATAGTGAAAGTACCTGTTTCTTTAAGGTTTGGACCCACTAGCCTACTAGTAATGGCACTGCATGTCTCTATAACAAAATAATCATTGTCAGCAAGAACTTTAGCATGATGGCTTTATAATATCTAAACTGAACTTTCTGGAATATTACTTAATCAGTAATATTTAGTCATAACTAATACACCTTGGTCATATGTCAATGTGATTATGGTTGCTATCTAACTAATCCATTCAGCAATCAACATGTTGTAGGACTCTTGCATATCTGACAATAAAATGTCCCAGGCACTGTGCTATCTATCTGCACAATCGTGGTAGCCTCTTTTGGCATTCACTTAGGTGAAATCAGAACAAAACCTGATCACCAAAGGGTATATACTTCACAAATACAGATGGATATTATTGAGAGAAAATAGAAAAAAAAAAAACAGGCACACCAATCTAACATTGTTCTCATGGTGCAGGCTACCTTTCAAAATGTTAATTTCATATATAATTATATTACGTGTCAGTAGTGTATATCAACACAAAATAAATGCTATGACCACAAAGACAAAAGACCTTGAGAAAAGTGCTAAGCAAAATAATCTCTACCTAGTAAATCTGAAGGAAAACATGGAGGACAAAGATAAAAAACATGACATCATCTTCAAGAATATTCCATTTGGAACTATGGCACCTTGAAAAATCACCCTGAGTCAGTAAGTGGGTACCCACAAAACTATTCACAGCCTTGCACCCCTTTAAATAACTGTATTGAAAATTCATCCTCAAGAAGCATAAACATGCTGGAAATTTTGGCAATAAACCTAAACAGTGGAATTACAAAATTAACTTTTTAAATCAAAAGGAAAGATAGTACAAAGCCTTCAACATGGTTGACATCAACTCTATCTTAAAATAACTAACTAAAACATTTAAAAGAGCCAAAGCTTCATTTTAGGTAAAATGTGCCATCAAGATGAGTGACAATAATAAGGCATTCCAAAACCATATCTAGAAAGGAACAGTTATAAACAAGAATGAGATAATCTAGAAGAAAATTGTATTTCTGTAACACAGCTAACAGATATGGCCAACAAATTAGCTTATAGATTTGGGGCAAATTTCAGGACACAAAGGGGAACCTCATCCATTCTTCAACCCACAATACAATCCCATCTGAAACTACACCCAGTATGGTAACCTTTTTTTCTCAAATAAGGTCAGAAACACTAGGTCAATAGAATGAGATGTTGTAACAGGAAGCCTAATTTATGCAATAAAATGGTCTAGTATACCCTCCAGTACACAGTCCTCACAGAACATTAAAAACTGGGTACATCAGTGATATGTGGAGGCAGTCTATTATAGGCCAATCCAGAAGGAAGGCCCATCTATAGACCCCAGTGATTACAGATGGTCAACCTCATAAGTATATTTTTCAAGGTGATGAAGAGAGCCATCATGGAACTTATTCAGACACACACAGGTAACCTCCTTTTCTATGATGTAACACAGTAGTTTTGTCAAAATCAGTTCTTATAAGCTTAAACTCAACATTTTATGGCAGTGTGGCCACTACCCCAGAAGAAGATTTATCTGTCCATGCAGTTTATCTATACCTGGTGAAAGTATTTGACACTCTACTCTATGATTAAATCATACATAAACTCAGCGATCTTTAGGTAAATAAAGCACAGCAACTTGGGTCAATAACTAGCTGCATGGTCATACACCACAGGGATGAATAGGACAACGTTTATCTTCACATCTGCTGACACCTTCAGTCCTCAACTTGAGTCCCTCAATTCTATATCCTGGTGCCAATCTTTTTTGGCATCTTTTTTTCAGATGTCAAAATTAACTGCAATGATTGACTCACCAAATATGCAGATGACTATCCTTAATCATGTTGATGCCACATCCCTTCAATCAGCATTTAACATTATACACAAATAGTTTAGTAGGAATGACATTGCCTTCAATGTTAAAAAAATGTAGCATTCTGGCATTGCTAAACACCCCCATCAACACTGTACACTATTGACAGATGGCAAAATATTCGAAAAAAAAAACTTCTTGACCTTCTTCATCCTTGTGGATAACAAAGCTTCATTTGATAGGCATAAAACCACTAGCACCTGCAAAGCATTGAGTTGTCTACCTCATTCTTCATGGTGCTGGGGTCTATGCTTGAAAAGTAATTGTCCATTTTAATATATAGAGAATACTGCACCCTGTTCAGTAATCTACTCATATGCCATCTGTTACAGAAGTACAAAGATTCTTCACAACGAGAATCAAATAGTTTAAATGCTTTTCTTATGATGAAAGACTACAGCATTTCTCTCTCTTCTGTGTATCCTGTTGCCTTCTTAGATGAGACCTGTGCCTGACTTACGGAGTACTCAAGGATGCCTTACAACATGAAGCCCATTGCTTAGAATGCCCCCTCCCAACCAGTAACCTGAACATAAGAGGACATTCAAACTCAATAAAAATTGACATCAACTATGCCATTAAACAAGATAGCTTCATATTTCAAAGTCTTCTTTTCCTTTAAAATAAATCTTCTTAATTAAACTCATCCCATCAATTCATAACTTTAAGAAAGAATTGGATGACTCTACAGGCATAACATAATTTCCACTATGAGATTCAGGCATCAAGCTTCACAATAGCAAGTAGATCTTGAGCCTATGATCCTAATACATCACCACATGAAATCCTAGCCATTATTAGATATTGAATTAACCCACAGATCCTTTACCATTAAATGTCACACATAAACAGCCAGAGGTGTAAGTTTTAAAAGTACGGGGTATTGGGATAAACTTACATTGCTAACTGTATCAAGAAATCAAAGCTCCATAATCATCAATGTAAATGTATGCCTATAGCCAGACTAATCATATGATCTTTCATGTAAAATAATGAATTTTAATATTGTTGAAAACATTCATCTAAAACCATTCTAAATTCTCCTTCGTTTCTGTCAGCCAGCCTGACATGGTACAGTGGAAATCTGCCTCATCAGGGGTATACTGTTACTGTTGCAATACGGGGTCTATATTATATAATCGAAAGGAACGAATGTCGAATGGCTTAAATGTCGAAATTGCCATTCATCTAAATTGCCCCCCCCCCGCACTAATTATATATACAACTTCGAAATCGCACTACAGTGAGGAAAGGACAAAATTCCCGATCTTCACTGTACTGCAGTCTCACAAAAAACAAATCGATGAATGGCAATTTCGACATTTAAGCCATTCGGCATTCATTCCTTTCGATTATATAATATAGACCCTGCAATACGTATATGGTAAAACAGCCTTATAATACTGTTAAACCCACCTGCCATTTAAATCTTTCAAGAAGCATGTTTAGTGGTTAGAATATAAATATGACTGCTAAATCTGATGCATTCTTCATTTATGCATGTTTTTAACAAAACAGCTCCTAGCGCAAAACTAAGCTCAATTTGATATATAGGGTATAGCCTGAAAGTAGTAAGTTTTAAAATTACGGGCTACAGGGATACATTTACAAAGCTTAGAGGTAGTATCCCTGGCATGTTACTATGTTACTGAATTAACACTTGTCTGTATCAGAATGCTTTACCCTGACACTGCATAGCTTTAGTAATAGTCTATTATTATACAAACTGATTGAGCACTGCGCTGTTGACTAATGTAGGTACTAATACTGACAGTCTGCATATGTTGTGTGTAATGAGCAAATGTTTATGGTACAAATGTCCTCAAAGTCACAGCTAAGGAGCACATTCCAAAGGTTTATGTGCAGATTATAAAAGTGGTTGTAGTAAGATAATGTTTGCCCTACATTCTGAGGAGTGCTGCATTGGTAGGTGTACTTATCCAATGTTCTCCTTGTGTAATATTTCCATCTTTTCTGTCTCTTCCAGGTAAATACAATACAATACAATACAATATTTCCCCTATGAAACACCCTCTTCTCTGCTAACAGAAACAAAAAAAGAAGTGTGAATACTGCTTACAAGTCCCTAGTCACCCAGGTATATTTTCATGAGGGATCTAAGACTAGCATTGTGATGTTGTTTAGAGTCATTGGATTATTCACTTAAGGCTTATGGTGGAGTGCTGCTATACTGTCTTATAATTATAGTGAGAGCACAGCTGCCTACCTCACACTCCATACTTACAGCCTTTGACAATATTTATCACATGATTCATTCTTCTTTTTCTCCTTCAGCTAATTAATTATACTGTTTCTGGTGCTCTCTCAGCTAAATTGAGTCTGTTCACCTCCTCTTTACAAACTTTAATTCACTCAGCTTGTTTGCTGTAAAACTGTAGCTGTCTGAGGATAACTCACCAGTAGATTCCTAGTATTTTGCAGAACATTTCTACTTCACAATAGTTCTGCTGTAGCTGTGCTCTGATGGAGTAGGATAACATTCTTCTAATGCATGCGTTACACTACTGTTCCTATTACATAAAATTGTTCCACTGAAAGCATAACAAATAAGACTCCTCCTGCAGATGTAGTAGCTGTTTTTCCACTATGCTCCCCTCAACCACAATTCCCAAGTCACCCCTCATGCCGTTACATTTATAGGACCTGTTCTCCACCCAGAACTACACTTAGTTTCCACCCCTATTAAAGGCACACACATAAATATAGACGTAAACCAGGCATAATAATACACATGCAACTCCTAAACCATCAGTCTGCATTTAAGCACTCTAACTTTCTTTCTAAACTTGTATTTACTAATCGACCCCAGTGATCACAACTTACTTCATTGAACCTACTCAGCTATCTACTTCTACAATACCTGTATTTGTTACCCCCAGTGCCTTAGCTCCTCCCTTCTTGACCTGTCATTCTGCAAAGCACCATACCATGCTTCTCTTAAATATTACTGCATCCTTACTCTTCCTGCTTTATCACCTCATAACTTACTGTACATCACTCAATCTTACACACATTTCTCACACTATCTGCTCCACCTGCAACCATTCAAATCACCCTACTTAAGCACTAATCACTTGCAATATATATATATATATATATATATATATATATATATATATATATATACAATGACTCACCTAATCTTTGCACCTACTGCACCAACATAGAACTAACCCTTAAAGTTAAACTAAAACAAGCTTAGCAGATGTATCCATCTTTCTCTCACTTACCACTCTCTGAGGATATTTACCCCAACCCCAGCCCCTCCTCCCATCCTGACTCCACAGTAGCCTTCAAAACTCAACCCAAGCCAACCTCCCATTCCTACTCAGCCCACCCATCTCATTCCAATACAATGACCACACTACCATCACCAAAGCCTTCAAAACCCATCCCACCTACCTCAAACTCACCCAAACAAGCTTCAATTAATTTCCTTAAATACTCATAGCATCTATAATAAAATCACATAATTCCAATAAATCAGATGTTTTTGCCATTAATGAAACATGGCTAACCCCCCCCCCCATATTCTTCACTCAGAAATATCACTGCCTAATTATAATATCATCAGGGATCAAATTCAAAACAGGGTTGTGGAGTAGAAATCATACCCTATAATAAACCTGTTTCCAAATTCTATTAACTCCAAACTCATTATCTTCCATCTTAAACTAAATACCCATAAACAATTATGTATTATAGTACTCCATATTCCCACAAGCAATAATACTGCAACCCATGAAAACATACTAAACTAGATATCACATACAATTTCTAATAAAAAGATAACTTTAGGTGACTTTAATTTCATTTAGCAGATTATCTCTGCAAAATACTGATCAACTAGCCTCATCCTATTTGGCTTGACTCAATTTACTACTTCCCACACGTTATAACTACCTCAAGATATGTCTCTAGCATCACCCTCTTTGACTTCATCAGTGACCACCTTGGTATAGGTTCATAGGTTCATAGGAGGTTACTAGGCTAATGGCCCTAGGGCCATAACAAGCCTAGCCATGTAATACCATTGTTCCCTAGTTGATCATGGTTAGATGGTCATTGTTAGTACAGCAAATCAGTGATTAGCACTGACTGGCCCTGTCCATGAGGGACATAGGTGCTACCCCCGGGGTGAATTTGTGGTCTCCCATCCAATCGTCAAGGTTGCCCTTAAGTAAGGTCTTTGAGGAGCGCTGCTTCACATGAAGTGGGAGTTTATTTCAGAGGAGCAGCAATCTCTGGGAGACATATCTGTCTCTCCAACATGTTCTGTTTATGTCACAGGCTGGGTTGAGATCCTTGGAGCAAGTGATTCTTGTCCCATTTGATTTGCAGACATGCAGCATTTCCATTAGGGCAGGGTTAGAGATTGCTGTGGAGGACAGGCACAGGTCACCTCTCAACAGGCTGTAGGATACAGAGACAGGCCCTTCAGTCTTCCCGTGTAGGTCATATTTTGGAGGCCCTCAATTTTCTTGGTTAGAAACCTCTGTGATCTCTCCAGTTGTTGTAGGTGTCTAGTGAGGTGCATGCAAAAGGGAGAATTCTACTCAATTGGAGGTCTAATGAGGGTCGATTATAGAGGAGTTATAATATTCTTAGTCTTGGATGCAATGCCTTATTTATGAGATGTGCAGTGTAGAAGATTTTCCTTATCACTGTGGAGAGATGGTGATCGAAGTTTAAATTGCTGTCACCCTGTGTTCCCAAGTCTTTCACCACTGTGTTTGAGCTTAGGGGGTGCTATCTATAATGTAATTTGCAGGGACCACTTCTTTGCCAAAGGGAATAATGATGCACTTTTTTTGTGTTTAGTTTTAGACCCTGACTCTGGCACCAATTGTTAGTCTGCATTAGCCCCTATTGTAATATGTTAGCATCACTGGGGTAGTTTGCAGTCATCTCTGAACTTGGTAAGCAACATGCCATTTACTTTTACCTGGATGTCTGAGAAGTAGATTCCAAATAGTAGAGGGCCCAGCACAGATCCCTGTGGTACACCACTAGTAAATGGTCTACTGGTGGAGATGGAACTTTGACAGTATGGGTTCTGTCAGTAAGCCAGTTTGCTACCCATCTAGTGATGTTTGGGTTAATTCCTATTTTTTTTTTAATTTCTCCAAATCTTTTGGGTTTCTAATACCATGATGGGAATGGACCCTATTCCTATGTCAAAGTATGATTAAAGTTCATGAAATGAGTATTGTTTCAATCTTTGACGTCAGCCAGAGGTGCTCTTCGCAGCACCCGTAATGTACCCAGTATTGACTCCTTCTTCAATTCATACTGAGTTACATGTATCAGTAACATATCTAAATACGATAGTAGTCTTTTTTTTATAAGACCTGTTGCTCCTACTACTATTCACTGTCTGGGTATCTTTCCTCCACATTGCTCAAATTTCTGCATGCAAATCCTGATATTTTATGACTTTTTGTCTCTTTGTACTTAAGCCACTGTAGTCACTGGGTGTAGTGATTTCACTGATCAATGCTACTTTTGTCTTCTTTTCATGGACCACTATGTCTGGTTTTCTTGCATCTATCTTTTGAACTGTTGGCAATGGGTGATCCCTTGTGATGTAGACTTTATCATTTTTTGTGATGCTTTGTGGCTCATGTTTCCAGTGTTTTTCAGCTACTTCAATATTACAATGTTTGCACAATCCCCTGTGCAATAGTCTTGCCACATTATTATGCCTTTCATTATACAGTCTTTCTGCCATTAGTATATCACAGCCAGTAACAAGGTGTGCAACTTTTTTAAGTTATGTTTTACAAAACCTACATTTGTCTATTTCTCCCACATTTTCAATGGACTTTGTAAACCAACGTATATGTAGCCCACTGTCTTGGACCGCCAATATTAACCTTTCATCTTTTGGTTTGAATTCACCTCTCCTTAACCATTCCTGTATTCGATCCTGATCAACATGACGTTCTTCTAGAAGTTTTCTATACTTGCAACTATATTTATGCATTTTCCACATTTCTTGCCTTCTCATCTGATCCTTCACCTTATATTCTTTCTTTTGTTTTTTGGCACATTCAGTTGCTGTTTGATTTTTATCTACTTCTGGTTTGATTTCCATTCCCGCTTGATGCAGATATGCTTCTGCTAGAATAAGAAGGGAAGTCATCTTAGATTTACTCTCCTCATGTTTCAAAACTTTCACTATGTTTGGGTCTTGTGAGGTCAGACAATATGTATGCAGTCCCACGATTGCATATCTATACATGTAATCAATTTCAAGGAGGAACGAGGAATATATAATCTTGGTATGCACTGCTTTTTATAAATCATTTGATGAGCGTGAAGTATCCTTCTTGTTTTCCTGTCTAATCTATCCAACTCCTTTTGGGGCCAGTCAATCACTCCAGAATTGTAAATTAGGACAGGAAGAACAAATAGGTTTATAGTTTGGATTTTGCTCCTAGATATCAATGCTGTTTTCAGGATTAACTTAAGGCTTCTAAAATATTCCTTACTAAGTTTTATTTGCATGTTTTCGTGTTTTATTGTTAATCCTTCATTAATTCCCAAATATTTATACACTCCATTTTGCTCAAGTTCTTTTATATCACATTCTTGTCCCAAACTGATGCTTTATTGGTGCTGCAGTTTTCCTGCTTTAAAGGTTGCTTTTGCACATTTATTAAGACCAAATGACATTCTTATATCATCTGAAAAAGTTTTGACTACTTGTAATTGTACTTTCAGTTCTTCATCTGATGAGCTATACAGTTTTAAATCATTGACAAAGAGAAGACGAGACGTCTTTACACTTTGTTGCTTTCTGGGAGCCAAATTATAGCCATGACCTAATCCGTTAAGCAGACAGCTTAATGGGTTAAGGGCAAGGCAAAAGGGCAGCGGTAACAAGAGAGTCACCCTGGAATATCCCGTTTTGCATTTTTATCATTAGAATAATAAATTGTCCTTTATCATGGCTTAACTGCAAAGTGGTTTGCCACTGTTTCATGGTCACTGTGATGTAGTTTATCACTGTAGAGTGTATCTTATACATTTTTAAGCACTCCTTTATCCATGAATGTGGAATACTGTCAAATGCTTTTTTGTAGTCAATCCATGCCATACTTAGATTCTTCTCCCTTTTACAGTTCTCCACTATGACTTTATTTAACAACAAATTATTCTTTGTTCCATATGACTTTCTTTTATCGTCCTTTTGTTCTATTGCCATAATTGGGTTTTCTTCTAAATGACTGTAAACTCTCTCAGCATCAATTCCAGTGTATAGTTTACATGTCGTCAGAAGGCAAGTTACTGGTTTATAATTTTTAGGGTAGCTTGTAGGTTCGCTCTTAAGTAGGAGCATTGTTTTTCCTGTGGTTAGTCAGGTTGTTGTCTGTTCGGTGTATGCATATAAGTAGTTCTTACTCATGACTAAATCTTTGTGCAAAGATGTTAATACTGTTAACCAGAAGTTAGGTACTGCATCTGGGGCTGGAGTTTTCCAGTTAGAGGCGTTTCTTAACTTTGTTTCAATCTCTCTGGCTGTTACTTCATCACATTTCATATCCTGTACCTATAAACGTCTTATTCTTTCTTTTACTTCTTTTATCCATTTAGCATCTTTGTTTAGTCCCACAGGATCTTCATAAATACTTCTCCAAAATGTATCTATTTCTTCTTTTTTTTGTGTTTTTTCAATTCCTTTTATCTTTTTCCCAGTTCTCTATAAAACTTTATTGGGTCATCAATAAATTGCTTATTTTGTATGTTTAATTTATATTTATCTATGTATCTTCTACGTTTTTCTGCCTGTGCTGATATTTTTAGTTTATTATTTGCAATAGTGCATGATAGATCCTGATCTGTTATAATACTGTGCATTGCTTTTATCACATCTATTTTTTTAAGTATTTTTGTTGATCTATCCTCTCTTCTATATTCTTCTAAAAGTTACACTTCTTGTCTTAATTGCTTTATAGTTTTCTCTGTTTGATACTTCCATAATGGTACTCGATTTCTCCCCGTCCTTTCCCTTACTTACCTGTGTTCTTGTGGTAGAATATTATCTGTTATTAATTTAGCTGCACAGTAATATATCCTGTTGACTTCTGTTATATTTCATGGATCTCTATGGACAGCCCTAATTACTATGTTCATTTGTTTTACCAAACTTCTGACTTTTTGGGTTTTAGCGACCTTCTGCAGTCTATTTCTTTCATTGATCTTATGTCTATCTATCTCTATTAAATCAAGCACTTCTCTTAGCTCATTTTCTTCTTAACTGAGGGCACATTTTTTTGTTCTCTATTTCCTGTGGGCATTCTACAGAAAGTTCTATAGCATCTTCCTGAGGCTCATTCTCTTCGGTTTTATCCTGTATCATCCATTGCTCTGTCATATGGGAACTCACAGGCCTATCACTCCTCAATATTGACTGTGTCAGACTTCCCATGGTTTCCTGTTCCTTCCCATCCCTGCCTAGCTGGGAGAGTTTCTCAATGATACCTGACTGAACAGGGGATTGTGTCGAAGGCCTTGGCTAAGTCAAGATAGGTAGTATGTACTGCTTTGCCCTCATCCAGGGCTTTGGTGACATTCTTCAAGAATTCACCAGGTTTAATAAGCAACACCTGCCCTTAATAAAGAAAAACTGGGTTGGATCAAGAGTTTGGAGGTCGCCTATATCCTTGTTGATAAGGTCCATGATGATTCTTTCCATGGGTTTGCAAATAAGGCTGGTTAGGTGTATGGGTCTGTAGTTCCCATGGTCAGTTGATGGACCCCCTTTGTGTAAGGGGATTACTGTTGCTAGTCTCCATTCCGCTGGAACAAAGCCATTGCTCAGGCTATGGTTGAAGAGAGAGCCAAGTGGTTCCACTAGGCCTTGTTTTAGATTGTTTAGTAAGCAGCCTGGGATGTTATGTGGTCCAATGGAAGCTGTGCTTTTGGCCTTGGAGAGGGCAGATATTACCTGCTCTTTGGAGATGCTAGGTAGTGGACTGGTGCCAGGGATGCTTTGGGATGCATCTGGTGGGGATAGGGGGGTGAAACTTGAACAAAAATCTGTCCACCAGCAGGTTGGCAATTTCTTTGGGTGCAGTGTGAGTAGTACTGTCCACAGTTAGCTCAACCCATACCTGGCATTCCCTATAAGATTTCAGGCATAGCTAAAGAAAGCCTTATGATTCTCTTTAGCTAGAGATGCTAATTTAGCCTTGAAATTGACTTTAGAGGACTTTAAAAGATACCTGATTTGCTTGTTCAAGCTGTGGAGGGTATTCTTCCTCTGGTGAGTAAGTTCCCTCTTGTTCTTGGATAACAGTTTCTTCCTATTGTTATATAACCTATTTATACTTGCGGTCCACCAGGGTGGCCTGTTTCTTTGGGAAGTCCTGGGTTTGATCCTGACAGATACAGCCAAGTCTATACAGGTGTTTAAGTGTCTATACAGGGCATTTGTGTACTCATCTGCATAGGAGTCATTGTTGGCTGTGTTAGCAGGGGGGTTGATTTTATACCTCGCTTAGTAGGCGAAAGTTTGCTTTGGATACATTTTTTAGTATATTTGCTCCTGTAGGGGTGTCCAGTCTGATCTTTACTTCAGATGAGACAGATTTATGGTCTGAGCTCGCCAGGGAGGGCAACACATGGGGGGTAGTACAGTCACCCCCCATGTTGGTGAGTACCAGGTCCAAGACATTCGAGCCCTCGTAGGGGTGAAGACTAGCTGTGCCAGAGGATTTGAATTAACAAAGTACAGATCCTCAGAGTGAAGGCATTTCTGCTTGTGTATGTTGTCTAATCTATGAAAGGATAGTTGAAACCAAAGTATTTGGCTGTATAGGGAGTGATTCTAGTGTGTCCAGGTAGTCGGTGTGTTTCTCTTGGTTCATGGTGGGGACCTGTAGCTAGCAATGATGTGGTAGGGTGTTTTACCTGTATTTAATTGTACCTTGAGTAGCTCTTGAGGGTTGAGAGTGTATTTGGATTTAATGAGGTCGGCTACACCTCCACCTTTGGTTCTTTCATGCTCGTTTTGGGGTCTGACCATGTAAATGGCATCGTGGCCTTGTGTGGCTGGGGTGGTCTCTGTGGCCCTTGAATCAAGTGTCAATAACTGCACAGATGTCAGCATCTTCCAAGGTGAGGAGTGCTTCCAGGGAGTGCAGTTTTCTGTTGAGGCTCCTAGCATTAAGCAGCATAACCTTGAGTTTGTCTCAAGTGGATTTCTTTACATCTGGAATTTTTTTTCTTGATATTTCCTAAAAAAGGCATTACTGTGCATGCAAGCATCTTTGCCAATATCCCAAAGTGTACAGGAGATAGGTGAAGACCATCTCTGGCATAGTAGCGTGGTCTGTCAGCCATGTCTTCTCAGGCTGACAGGTACTGGATCCCCTTGAACTGACTCCACAAGCTAAGCCAGTTGTTAAGTAAATAATTTTTTTTTCTGTATTGTGGCATCATCCTAGGTGAAGGTAAAATGTTACTTAGTGCTAGGGACCTACATATCTGGGACACATAAGCTGAGAGTTCAGTCATGTCTCTCTTCATATAGTCCAGAGAAGTATATCTCAAGTCATTCACTCAAATGTGTACTATGACAGAGTCATAATGGTAATTGTTGTTGAGTAACTTGATTGCATGCATGATTTCACTGATCCTGGCACCTGACAGGCAGCTAACTGTGACTTTCTCCTTGTCCAGGATGGTGAGGTAGACATCTGTGTTTCTCAGTATGGAATCTCCTATGACCAGGACCTTAGGTTTTGATGTGTTTTGCCTTGGAGCTTATTTGCTGAGACACTTGTATGTGTGTTGCTATGTGAAATGTGGTTGGATTGTGTTCGAGTATGTGTGATCTGTTTGTGCTTGGGAGTCTCTGGTCCTTTGGTAGGCTCTTAGTGAGTATCTCCACGTAGGTGGGTCTATCTGACTTGACCTTGTCTTGTGTGAGAGGAGAAGTGTGTGCACTGACAACCTGCTTAATGTCTTATTTATTGTTACATGAGAGGATTGATTCCAGCTTCATAGTATAGTTACATCTCTCACATACTGTATTTGCTTGCTTTAGGAGCAAGTGGTTGTCAGTATACATGAGGCAATTACTACATTTCCCTAGGATGCCCATGTCATTTAGGCTAGTTGGTGAGATGATGGGAAACTGGCTGTCCATTGTAGTAGGTTAAACAGTAACTACTAGTTGGGGAGTGTCAAGTTGCATTAGCTTTTGCTTTAGGACTAATTTAACTAACTAAACGGGTGCTTTTTCTTTTGAGGATTAGGGGTGAAGGAATGTGGTGATGCTGCTCAGTGCTCAGCTGATTTGCCCGCAGTGCAGCAGTGCTCAGGTGAGTTGCCCACATTGCAGCAGGGAAGTTTGGGAGGGTTCAACTGACAAACATCTCGGGGGGGGGGGGAATAGTTTCTAGGAGTTTGCTATTATCATCATCTTCTTTCGGCTTTTCCTGTTAAGGGTCACCACAGCGGATCATCTGTTTCCATTTCTTCCTGTCCTCTGCATCTTGCTCTGTCACACCAACCACCTGCATGTCCTCTCTCACCACATCCATAAACCTTATCTTAGGCCTTCCTCTTTTACTGTTACCTGGCAGCTTCATCCTTAGCATCTTTTTCCCAATATACTCAGCATCCCTCCTCAGCACATGTCCAAACCAACGTAATCGTGCCTCTCTGGCTTTGTCTCCAAACCTTCCAACCTGGGCTGACCCTCTAATATACTTATTCCTGATCCTGTCCACCCTCGTCATACCCAGTGCAAATCTTAACATCTTTAACTCTGCCACATCCAGCTCTAACTCCTGCCTTTTTGTCAATGCCACTGTCTCCAACTCATATAACATAGCTGGTCTCACTACTCTTTTGTAGACCTTCCCTTTCACTCTTACTGGTACTCGTCTGTCACAAATCACTCCTGACACTCTTCTCCACCCACTCCATCCTGTCTGTACTCTCTTTTTCACCTCTCTTCCACACTCACCATTACTCTGAACTATTGATCCCAAGTATTTAAATTCATCCACCTTTGCCACCTCTACTCCTTGCTTCCTCACCATTCCTCTATCCTCCCTCTCAATCACACACATATATTCTGTCTTAGTCCTGCTGACCTTCATTCCTCTTCTCTTCAGAGCATATCTCCATCTCTCCAGGGTCTCCACCACCTGTTCCCTACTCTCACTACAGATCACAATGTCATCTGCAAACATCATAGTCCACGGGGACTCCTGTCTGATCTCATCTGTCAACCTGTCCATCACCATTGCAAATAAGAAAGGGTTCAGAGCTGATCCTTGATGTAATCCCACCTCCACCTTAAACGCATCCGTCACTCCCACCGCAGACCTCACCGCTCTCACACTACCCTCGTACATATCCTGTACCACTCTTGCATACTTCTCTGACACTCCCAACTTCCTCATACAATACCACATCTCCTCTCTAGGCACCCTGTCATATGCTTTCTCTAAGTCCACAAAAACACAATGCAACTCCTCCTGACCTTCTCTGTACTGCTCCATCAACAATCTCAGTGCAAACATCACATCTGTAGTGCTCTTTCCTGGCATGAAACCATACTGCTGATCACTGATCATCACGTCCTTTCTTAACCTAGCTTCCACTACTCTTTCCCATAACTTCATGCTGTGACTGATCAATTTAATCCCTCTGTAGTTGCTACAGCTCTGCACATCAACCTTATTCTTAAAAATCGGTGCCAAAACACTTTTTCTCCATTCCTCAGGCATCCTCTCACTTTCCAAGATTTCATTGAACAATCTGGTTATAAACTCTACTGCCTTTCACCTAAACACCTCCATGCTACCACAGGTATGTCATCTGGGCCAACAGCCTTTTCATTCTTCATCCTCTTCATAGCTATCCTTACTTCCTCCTTGCTAATCCATTGCACTTCATGATTCACTATCCGCACATCATCCAACCTTCTCTCCCTCTCATTCTCTTCATTCATCAACCCCTCAAAGTACTCTTTCCATCTGCTCAACACACTCTCCTTGCTTGTGAGTACGTTTCCCTCATTATCCTTTATCACCCTTACCTACTGCACATCTTTCCTAGCTCGATCCATCTGTCTAGCCAATCAGTACAGGTCCTTTTCTCCCTCCTTAGTGTCCAACCTTTCATACAACTCTTCATATGCCTTATCCTTAGCCTTCACCACCTCTCTCTTTGCCATGCACCTCATCTCCTTATACTCCTGTCTATTTTATTCATCTCTCTGACAATCCCACTTCTTCTTTGTCAACCTCTTTCTCTGTATACTCTCCTGTACTTCCTAATTCCACCACCATGTCTCCTTGTCGTCCTTCCTCTGTCCAGATGTCATACCAAGCAGCTTTCTAGCCATCTCTCTTACAAGCTCTGCTGTAGTTACCCAGCTATTTGCTAACTCTTCACTGCCACCCAGTGCCTGTCTTAACTCATCCCTGAACTCCACCTCACAATTACCCATTTTCAATTTCCACCATTTGATCCTTGGTGCTGCTCTCACAGTCCTCCTCCTCTTCTTGATGACCAACGTCATCCTACAAACCACCATCCTATGCTGCCTAACTACACTTTCCCCGGTCACCACTTTACAGTCTCCAATCTCCTTCAAACTAGCCCTCCTACATAAGATATAATCCACCTGTGTGCATCTTCCTCCACTCTTGTATGTCACCCTATGCTCCTCCCTCTTGTTAAAATACATATTCACCACACCCATGTCCATCCTTTTTGCAAAATCCACTACCATCTGACCTTCTGCATTCCTTTGTTTAATACCATACCTACCCATCACTTCCTCATCCCCTCTGCTCCCTTCACCAACATGCCCATTGAAGTCTGCTCCAATCACCACTCTCTCACCCTTGCGTACAATCATCATCACTTCATCCAACTCACTCCAAAATTTTTCTTTCTCATCCATTGCACACCCAACTTGTGGAGCATATGCACTAACAACATTCATCATTACACCATCAGTTTCCAGCTTCATAAACATCACTCTATCCAAAACTATTTTCACCTCCAAAACACTCTTAGCATACTGTTCCTTCAGGATAACTCCTACGCCATTTCTCCTCTCATTCACACCATGATAAAACAATTTGAAGCCACCTCCGATACACCTAGCCTTACTCCCCTTCCATCTGGTCTCTTGCACACACAATCTACCAACCTTCCTTCTGTCCATCATATCGGTTAGCTCTCTCCCTATACCAGTCATACTGCCAACATTCAAAGTTCCGACCCTCACTACCACAGTCCTAGCCTTTCTCCTCTCTTCCTGCCTTCGGCCATGCCTTCCGCCTCTTCTCCTATGCAGAGCACCATTTACCCCCCCCCCCCCCCATTATGCTGTGTGCAGCTACACGCAAACCCAAGGCTTATCTACAGGCAAAATTAAACAGTTTTAAACTAGTCTGCCAAACTGAAATCACACAATGATCCTTCCTCCAGCAATCCCCAACTCAGACAGGGCTATATCCACACTCTTCTACCACAGGGGTGCAGTGGAGCCCTACTTAATATAAAATGGTGCCCTACTTAATGTAATATGGTTGGATTTCATTTCAAGCATGTGAAAAGCAGGCTAGATTCAGCAAGTCTGGATCTAGTCTGTAAAAGAGTTGGATTTGAGTTCAAGCATGTGAAAAGCAGGCTAGATTCAGCAAGTCTGGATCTAGTCTATGTTATCTAAGCAATACTACAGTGCAAAACAAGTGCAGCTAATGAAGCAGGAACAGACAGAAAAAATGCAAAGGGGCACCAATAGATGCAGTAAAACAGTTAAATGCAGTAGATCATTAGACTTCTGCCACAAGGGTACAGAAAAATGCCTTCTTATTGTAGAGTAGCTGGTTTGAAGCCCAGATTTAACAAGTCCACATAAACAAGCAGCAGACACATGCCACATACAAACATAAAGATACAGATACAGCAGTGTACATGAAACAGCTTATAAAAGTGTGATTATTCAATAAAAGTACTTTGCTTTGCATTAATAAGCCAAGAACCACTCAATTTTACAGAATTTATAAAAGCACTAAAGCAAGATAAGCTGATTAATAAGCCCTTCAGCCATAAAACTACATGCATCAGTCTCAAATGTTTTACCAACCTAAACAGACAAGGCGACCTTCCCAGTGCACTAGGTGGAAAATCCAATGACCTCTTGATGTAAAAACAAGTGCTTGCTAGAGTGTGAAAATATATTACTTTACCCAACAGCTATGTAGATAATGAATTCAGATCAAGTAAATCAGTAGAACAGACAATTAGAGGCAAAATGCACTTTTTCAACACAAGCAAAAGGAAAGGCAAATAATTCAATAAATCACCAACATCGTAGAAAGGTTGGAGCTTATTAAACTCAATTTACAGTAGAGGTGGGCAGCTTAAAAATCACCAGGTTTAAAAAACAAATCAACAGAGGAGAGGATGGGTGGAAACCACAAGTAGGGGATCCCAAGCAATGCTTTAGTTTCTGCAAGCTTGAAATCTTTTCAGCAAAAGACTAAGGGCCAGAAATTCACTGTATAGTTAAGTATCAATCAAGAGGCAATTAACCAGTGAAAAAAAAGTACAGTTTTGTACCTACCATAAATGTAGATGTTCGAGGATATCCATTGCTGCAGTCCTGACATATGGGTATTCCGCTGTCCACCATCGGCCCGAATACCAAAGGGCTAGAATCTGGCGTCGGTCATGGCGCTCAAGGCAGACGTCAGTATGTGCCAGTATAAATGCGCATGACCGACGCCATACCCTCAGTCTTTCTTGCCTCAGACGTCAGAATGCAAAAAACACCACCCAAAACCCAAACCTAAATAAGGGGGTAGGAGGGAGGGAAACTTGGACTGCAGCAATGGATATCCTCGAACATCTACATTTGTGGTAGGTACAAAACTGTACTATGTTCTTCGTCTACCATTGCTGCAGTCCTGACATATGGGTAGAATCCCAGAGCAACGGAAAACAGGAGGATGGCCAACTAAACAGAATTAGGAGCTGCTAACATGCCCTGTAGAATAGCAGTGGCAAACCCAGCCCTAGACCTAGAATAAAGAGGTAAATGATAATGCTTAGTAAATGTATGTACAGAACTCCAAGCAGCTGCCTCCAAAATGTCCTTAGCAGCTACCCCTCTCAGAAAAGCAGTAGAGGTGGCCGTAGCCCTAGTAGAGTGAGGCCTGATCCCAGCAGGAACATCTTTCCCATGATGAGAATAACAAAAGCAATACAATGGCCAATCCACTTGGAGATAGTGTGTTTTGAAACAGCTTTCCTTGTGAAGTCAAAGCAAAAGAAACAAACAACTGTTGAGACCTTCTGAACTCTTTGGTTCTGCTCAAATAATATCTGAAATGCCTATGCACAGCCAAAGAATGCAAAACTTTTCCCCTTTATTTTGGGGGTCAGCATAAAAAGTAGGCAAATGTATAGATTGGTTCAGTGCCACATTTGAAATTACTGTAGGCATAAAAGTAGGATTAGTACGTAAGGAAACTCTGTCCATGTGAAAAATCAGAAATGGTTCTACTGCCATGAGGGCCTGTAATTCAGAGACCCTTCGAGTAGAAGTAACAGCCAACAAAAAAGCAGTCTTCCAAGACAACAACTTCAACTCAGCTGTAGCTGCAGGTGCAAATGGAGGCAGAGTCAGCTTCTCCAAAACAAAATTAAGATCCCAGGCTGGAGTGGGAGCTCTTCGGGTCTTATATACTTTGCCCCTCTAAGAAACTGTTTAACCAATGGATGAGAAAACAAAGGAGGGTCACATTCATAGTGAGCAGAAATAGCTGCAGCATGCACTTTAACAGAAGAGAAAGACAATCCCATGTCTAACAAAACAGTCAAATATTGCAAAATACAACTTAAGTTAGGCAATTTAACATCAAAGCCTCGAGCTGCACTACAAAGAAAAAATCTCTTCCATTCATCAGCATAAACTTTCCGAGTAGCAGGATGCCCGGTTTCCAAAAGAACATCCAAAACTTGTTGTGGAAGCTGCAGGCCTGCCTTCCTCAAAACTGAATTCTCCAGGCCATCAGGTAAAGAGATCGCACACTGATATTGAGAAAATGATTGTCCTCCTGAGTCAATAAGTGAGGAATCTGTGGTAATGGCCAAGGTGTCCCATGAATTAAACTCCTGAAGAGAGGGTACCAATGTTGTCGAGGCCAATCTGGTGCTATCAGAATCATGCGAGGCTTTTCCCTCCTGACTTTCAACAATACCTTTGGAAGAAGAGGCAAAGGAGGAAAGGCATACACGTGCTGGTTTCTCCAGCTGAAGGATAGTGCATCTACTTTCCAGGCTTTTACTATGAGAAGGGGGAGGCCTAGAAACTCTGTGAGGGGAGGGAACCACCGACATATGAGAAGCCCCTTCAGCCTGGCCTATAACAGGAGAAGCCACTTCCTGAAGTAGCAAAGGCTCCCCTTGAGACTCCGCTAAACTGTCAGAAGGAGCCGTTGAAGTAGTCGGTGGCCCTACCGAACCGGCATCCGCAATGGACTCATCTTGTTTGGACCGCAAAGGATTACTCTATGCGTTTTTTAGCCGAACTAGGCGGAGAATCCGACGGCATGCTATAATTGCACCGTTTACCAAACACTAGCCTAGCACAGTCCAAGCGACGCTTAATAGTGCGCTTATTAAAGGCAGCACAAAAGCGACACCCAACAACGCCGTGCCCAGGCCCAAACAAGGAATACAGAGTAAATGGCAATCCCTATGAGGAATCTGTTTCGCACAAGAAATACAGGTATTAACTTTTTCTGACATCTGGTAATCCTGAGGCAAGAAAAGACAAAAGTGTCTAACGGGTACTTAGCCCAGCTTGGTCTCCGGTCTGAAACTCGAAAACCGACAATTCCAGAAAGCCGAACGGCACTTGCAAACGCTGCTTCTGCTTAGGACCACGCGGCAAGAAAGACTGAGGGTATGGCGTCGGTCATGCGCATTTATACTGGCACATACTGACGTCTGCCTTGAGCGCCATGACCGACGCCAGATTCTAGCCCTTTGGTATTCGGGCCGATGGTGGACAGCGGAATACCCATATGTCAGGACTGCAGCAATGGTAGACGAAGAACATCATGTGAATTGTGCAGCCTAGATAAGTGAAGTCTGTCTCCCACTTAGAACAAAAACACCAGGCCAAGCAGAGTTCTTAAAACAGGAAACAAAATATAGGTTTATATAACAGAGAAAACTGCAAAATAAACTTGCAAAATAAAAATAATAAAATAAAACAAGTAAAGCAAATAAAATATAACAAAGAGCCCATTTAATAATAAAAGAACAACTGTTAAGCGCTTTCATGGAATTTAAAACCACTTCATCAGACCATATCAATACATCACATTAACCACTTATATACACATAAAAATATATCAGACCAATAAAAATAAATAATAATTACATGATACATTAATTAATCAGGTATATAGGGCCTTTTATTCTTTAATCTAGGTCTAAAAGAGACCCTGTCATTCTAGCCCCCTTCTTTATCAGCCAACAATTTTAAAATCCAGGACAATTCCTTATTTTCTGTTATGTTTCTGATGTCACTCAACCTGCCTGTTTCCTTTATTAATTCTACCACTTGAAATTTAAATGTATGTTCATCGGAGGTCTCAAAAATTCAAAAACATGTGCTAAATAATTGTTATTATTAATTTTCCTTATGTCTCGTATATGTTCTCTTATTCTTTCCATAAGTGATCGGTTAGTCTTTGCTATGTAAAATTTATGACATTTGCTACACTGGGACAGATAAACCAGATGTGTAGGCCTACATGTTGCCTTCATATCAAAAGTGTAAATTCTACCTGTCCTGGGGTGTTGAAAGAAGTTGTCAGTATTAATATAGGCACAGAAGTTGCAATTCATACAAGGTAATGTACCTAATTTACCTGTATTCTTAGGTTCTAGCTTGCCATAACATGGCTACTTTTTTAGGGAACTCTTGTTCCTAAATACAAACATAGGTTCAGTATCTATAACGTTGCTCACTTCCCTATCAGCCCCAAGAATGTGCCAATTCTTCTTAATGATATCACATACTTCCGCTATATTACTGGAGTATGAGAGGCAAAAACCTGGGGCCTGCTTATTATTGGCATGGTCTCTTGTCTCTATATAATTATATCCCTTAGACAAATAGGGTGCCCCTGAGGTATCTCTTAACCACATCACATAATTTATTTTTTGTTGTATTTCATGGGGCTTATAGCCTCTATGTATTAGTTCACTTCTCATAGTTTCTATCTCTCTTAGGAACATGGCATCACTGTTGTTTAATCTTGATAGTCTCAAGAGTGAACCCCTTATTATATTTCTATAAATATGCGGGGGTTGTAGGCTATCTTGATGTAATATACTGTTCCTATAACAGTCTTTCCTATACCTAGTTGTTGTAACACCCATAAGGGCATCTTTACACAATTTGATGTCTAGGTATTCAATATCAGTCTCCGAGACCTTCATAGAAAAAACCCAGGTCTGATGAAGTTTAATACTTTATTAAACTAAAGCGCTTACCAGTTATTTTATCAGTGCTTTTATTGCTTAATAGAAGGATTTTATTGTTTCCCTGCTTCCTTTGATCATTCTGGGAATACTGTTGGAGTGTGTCTGGGAGACTAGCACACTACTTCGTAAACCTGAGACAAAGGCAAAAGTGCCTAATCTGTACTCCTTGATCTCACTAATGCTTTCGATCCTGTCTCTCACCAGAAACTCTTCTGCCAACTGTCTTCCCTTGGACTATAACAACTCAAACTGCTATGGTTTAAGAACTACTTAACCAAATACATACCAATGTGTTAAATGGTTCTCCACCTTTTCCCCTTCATTCCTGTCAAAATTGGCATGCCATAGGGCTTCATCCCTGGCTCTCTTCTCTTCAATATATTCACTATTTACATAAACCCCCTCAACAAGCTTCCACCATACAATACTCCAATGATTCTGCCCTAATATAATATGCTTTTCTAACAACCTGATAAATCTTTAGATACTTACTCAAGAAGCCTTTAACTCTGTTTATACTCAGCTCATATTAACCCACAAAATCATCCATACCCCATCTTCCTGCCCAGCAATTAGCCCCCTACTGCAATACTATCTTCCAATCCATCCCATTTGATCAAATGATAAACAACTGCTTACCATTTACAAACCACCAAGTACTACTGGGGTCAGTCTCTATTCCAATAACGTAGCTAAAACTTGAAAAAAAAATCATATATCAGTCAGGTCTATCTCATACCTTCATCTTTTCAGGCTTCTCAAAGACTTTCCTTCTGCCTCCTGGCTTTGCCCCTGTTCCCTATCTGGGACTTAACTCTCCTAATACTCTTTATCACTTTTGTTATACCTCTCTTTAAAGCACTAAAATCACTTAAATTGCTTATCCCCTTCTAATGACATACTTTATTGTATTTCTTAAACTACCATACCTACTTCTAATTAGCACAAAGAATATTATTCCATCGTTACTTCTGTTTTTGACACTTAAACTTTGCTTATCCCTTCTAATAACTCATCTCTTGTATTTCATATATTACTCTTACTCCTCTTATAAATCACTCTTCTGTCTGTTAATTCTTGATACAATGCTTGTATATTAATGTATGTGAATATCAAGGAAGCAGAGAGGAAGCCTTTTTAGTAATGGTTTGAAAGGATGGAGGTGTGAGATAGACCTGATTGATATAAGATTTTTTTTCCAAGTTCTTTTATCCACAGGCTATAGAAACTCACCAAAACTCAATGGCTGTCTACTTAACTCAAAGATTCCTTTAACTCAAATGGATGAAGTATGGCAAAAATGGAAACAGTCCCTTACAACTGAAAACTGCACCTCATTTATAGTTTTGCAAAACCTAGCCAAAAAGTCCATCAGAAGTAACAAAACAAATCTCCAAACAAAGAAACAAATTACCCTGTTACATTCCCCCAAACACTTTTGGAAAAAGGTTAGCCTAATTACAGGAAGAAAACATTCTCATGATACCCTGTCTACAAGCAGCATTCAATGTGGTACAGCAAAATGTTCTCCATCAGATTTCCTTAAAGAATTTAGCAATCTCCCATCAATAAACTCCACACCTCCAGAGAACATTCATTGCCCACCCTACCACCATTCATTGCCCTCTTCTACTTCAAATGTAAACAATCCAAGAAGGCACTATTCTATTTGAAAATATTTCCACTGACACCCTTTCTGGATCTGCCAACATAAGCCCCTAGTTCATATATCACTGCAGAGAGCATCTGTGTCTACCTCTCACTCACATACACAATCTATGTCTCACACAAAACACTAGGCCACAGATTTAAAAAACTGCTCTAATTAAACTTGTCCCAAAGCAAACCAATGCAAAAAATACCTCTCACTTCCAGTTCCATCCAATATCCTCCCAATTCTACATAAACTTCTTGAAAAGATAGACTGCACCCAGTTCTCCCTCTGTATCCATCATTACCACCTGCTGTCCTCCAAACAACATGGATTCTGGCCTGCACAAAGTACTGTGACAGCATTTTGGTTCCTAACTGATGACATATTGCTAAACTCTGATAGTGACCTCCTTACAGGTGCCCTATATATAGGCCTGAAAATGGCACTGACCTCATTGACCACTATCTTCTTCAAAACAAATTACTTGAAATTGGTAGCAGTTCAGACACCGGTCATTATTTTAAAAGCTTCCTTACTGACAGACACTTCAGAGTGAAAATAGGATCCTCCCAATCAGAATCTGCACCTATTATTAAAAGTGCACTACAAGGATCCATTCTGCCCTCTCCTCTTGTTCATATTCATTAACAAACTTCCTTGTTACCTCCCCCATCTCCCACATATTTTCTATGCTGATGACATGGTCATTTACTGATCAGGTTGTTCTCACACCAACATTCCACACCGACTCCAGTCAGACTTACATGTCTAGCAATGGTTCATAAACCATAAACTACTTCTCAACCCCACCAAGACCAATACTATGCTTTTTAGAACTCCACAGAAAATTCACCAAGCACCTGTCTCTTTATCTATCTTTGACCTACAGAAACATTCCATAGTGAAAACCTCCATCATCAAATACCTAGGACTATGATTTAATAAGTCAATAAATTTCCATTTCCACATAGACCAATTGAGAGCTAAAATAAACTCCTTCCTCTTCCGGGCCAAAAAGATCTCTGCTTTCCTACATCAACCAGCCATCATTGGTAAATGAGTTGCCCATTCTCAACTTGAATACAGGCTCCCAATTTTTGCTTTAGCCTACAAGAAAAAAAATTACTATACTCAGACTATCTCTAACAGCATCTGCTGATTCATTACAAACTCACCTCTATGTGAGAATCACTGTATCACCCTACAAAGAGCCAAATGGGTACTCATAAAACAAAGAATCTCTCCTGCTTTTACTACTCCAGCCCCAAACATGTATTCCCCTTACCACTAGACCATGAAAAAATCTCCTCAAACAATATGAGACAGTACTCATTTCCCCTAGAACTCCACAGCACTCCGCATGCTTTCTCCTCTCAGGCACCTACTCTTTGGCAAGCGCTCTCCACCTACATTAAGGAAATCAACATTTATTCCAAATTCAGACTGCAACTTAAAAAGAACATCTGATATTGTTAATCCTCGTTCATTCCTTACCCATGGGTATCGGTTCCGACCTCGGAACCAAGCCAGCCATTTTCCAAGCTTGCATCAGCTTCAAACTCTCGAGCTAAACTCTTACCCACAATCCCCATCTCCATGTTAACTCAGATTTCATTTGCCGCGTTGCCATTCGGTCGTGTCAAGCTGCTTCTCTTGAGCTAAGTATAGTTATTTGCTGTCAACATACTCATTTATATAACTTTTTCTGTCAGAAAAGTTTCTATTTCATTGTCTCTTACCCTATCACATCTAGCGACCATATTTTCTTGAGTTTTTCTTCTGTTTTCTCTACTCCTTTTACCGCAAGGTATTTCTCCCCTACCATTGTTGGTAATCTTCCCTTTTTTTTATACCTTCGGGTATTCGTTTGTACCATTGCTGGTACCCTTTCTACTATCCCTGTTTTCTATTATGCCAGATAAGAAAGGTAGTCCGGGTTTTCAAAGGTGTTCTGATTGTGGACACAAATTACCTACATCTGATGCACACTCTTTGTGCATTTATTGTTTGGGGGCGTCTCATTTATCTGTTGACCCACCCTGTACTATCTGGAACATTCTTGTAACAGAACCTTGTTAGAAAGGAAAAACATGTTGTTGCTGAAGGGGCTTCTTAAATCTCCCTTTTCAGAGGCTATTTCTGGGTTGGAGGCCTCAACCCCTCCTAGAGCCCATAAGAAAATTTTGAATGTTCCTACTAAGGCCAAGTCTTTGCCTTCATCCTCGGCTGGGGACTCCCGCCAACCAAAACCTAAAAAGGCTAAGGTTTCTGCTCCGGAGCTCACTCAGTCAGCCCCAGTGCTTTCGGTGCCTAGACCTTCGGCTCCATTACTGATCTCGGCTCCATCTTCTCCCGCAGCCTTCACTATATCAGCACCGAGGGGCTCCTTGGTTCAGACTATTACCACTTTATTGGCACCGACCGCTCAGTCGGCGCAGACCTTGACCACGTCGGCTCCGACATCCTACTCGGAACCGATGCCTCTGTTGTTGGCTGCAATGTCGGTTCCAGCTTTGGTACCAACAACCACTTTGGCACCAACCCTTGTTTCGGTGCAGACCATGACCTCAGCACTGATGACTTCCTTGGTGAAGACACCCATAGTCCAGTCTCTCTCGGCACTGTTGTTCTCGGTGCAGACTGGTGAGGTGGGTACCGAGTTTGCCTCTTCTGTGGACAGGCCTGTTTCTCCCTCAGTGTCCATGAGGTCCACTAGAAGCCTTTCTGAACATGATGTGCTGCATCTTGTGGACCAAGTGCTTTTGGCCAGAGGTATCCCACCCCCCAGGACCTGTCCTTCCTTGGGAGGTGACCACCCATCTCCAAAGACCCCCTTCTTATTCTTCTCCTTCATGGCCTTTGAAGTCCATGGATATAGCACAATCCTCCCCCTCTGCGGTTCCCTTTATGGATCTCACTAAGGAACCACAGTGGCCTTCATGGCAGGAAAGTTTTGCTATGACCCAGGATGACAGTTGTGACATGCCTAATTTGCTGCTCCACAGCCATCCGGGGACTCTGAGTCGGCAGGCTGAGCCACTTAGGGGAGGGGTGACCCCTGTCCTGGACATTCACTCCTCTTCAGGTGGACCAGCCTTCCAACTGATGGAGAAGGCTTTCACTTCTGCCGGCGATACCAGATTGTCTATCTCCCCCACCCTCCTCTGTTACACTGGTTTCACAAGTCACACCTAGCAGACATCGGGTGCAAGGGCCTCAGGACATATTCCCGCAGGAAACCCCTTTTCTGCTGTCTTCCCCAGCTTCTCTCTCTGAGGAAGTCCACCAGAAAAGTTAGTGTAAGAGGAAGCACATGGACTCCACAGAGGAGTCCCTCACTGAAGACACAGACTTTGATGAGGGGGAAGGATCCCCTCGGTCACCCTTTGAGGTATCCTTCAGTGATATCCTCGAAATCCTTAAACAAAGAGGTGACTGTCAGCCCTCTAAGCTGACCTCTGAGGAGTCTGTGTTCCTGCAGGCTTTTTGCGCCCGGCCCCCTACCTCCTGGGTTACTCCACCTGCCGATGAACTTGTCCGGCTCATCGTGCAGTGTACGAGGAAGGCTCCTGACACCATCGAGGCTATCCCCCAGAGGCCAGATAAGATTTTGTCCCCTCCTGCTACGGATCCCCATTGGTCAAAAGGTCTCCCTGTGAATGCTTTGGTGGTGGCGGCCGTGACAAAAAAGGATCTGGCAGAGGAAGAAAGCCAGACTGTCCACCCACCTAACAAAGAGTCCTGAGCCCTGGACAGGATAGGGAAGTGCACCTTTGCATCAGCGACCTTTGCTATCAGGTCCCTGAATTATATGGCACACTTTACCAGGCTTCAAAGGGATCTGATTTCCGAGCTCTCTGAAACCTTGGCTGGCGCCGTGTCTGATGAGGTCTTTGACAAAGTGGCCTCTCAGCTGGCCACCATTGAATCAATTTCTAACTCCTCTATGTGACTGATATCTCACACATCAGAAGGAGCAGCTAGAGCAGTGGGTTCAGCTGCGGTCTTGAGATGACACGCCTGGATGCGCTTGTGCAATTTCACAGAACCCTTTAAGGCTTCCTTTCTTAACACTCCCATTGAGGCCTCTTCGTTGTTTGGACCAAAAGTTAAAAGCACACTGACCAGATGTGAACAGGACGGTAAGAACCTTTCTGCCATAGGTGTCTGTTATTCTTCCCCTCAACATGCTTTCTCTCAAAACCAAAAGAGTGGGAAGATATGGTTCAAGAAATCTCAGGGTCCTTTCTGTGACACACAGGCTGAGTTCACCCCTAGAGGCAGAGGGGAAACTCACAGAGAAGACGCTCCTTTCTGGGCAAAGGGGGTTGGGCAGAGGGGGTCCACGTAACCAGGGTTCCAGGGACTCTTTCCCTGGTCAACCCTACCAGCACTCCTGAAGAGCGGCCCAACTCCTTTCCTCTGGAGGTAGTTGGGGGTTGTTTCTCCTTGTACTCTTCTGCCTGGCTAATCATCACCACCGATTCTTGGGTACAAAGGATTATAACCAGAGGCTATCATATCCCCTTTGATATTTGTCTTGTCCCTTCAAAAAACCTTTCCGACGTTCCTCCCAGTCAAAGGGAAGAAACAGCACTAGAGATAGAAAAGCTGCTAAGAAAGAGAGTCATCCAAATAGTCCCTCCAGACCAGATAGGATCCGGATCCTACTCAAGACTATTTTTGGTGCCAAAGAAAACCGGGGACTGGAGACCAATTTTGGATCTCAGTGTATTGAACAAGTTTATGAGAGTACAAAAATTCCAGATGGTCACAATACAGTCTATCCTCCCGCTTTTGGAAAAAGATGATTGGATGTGCTCAATAGATCTTCAAGATGCGTACTACCACATAAAAGTGGACAGGCCATCAAGAAGATTTCTGCACTTCCGTGCGGGAGCCCGTCACTACCAGTTCAGAGTACTGCCCTTTGGACTCTTTACAGCCCCCAGAGTGTTCACAAAGTGCATGGCAGTTGTCACAGCTAACTTGTGACTTCAAGGATTCCAGGTGTTTCCATACCTAGACGACTGGCTCATTTCCACCCCCACCAGACATCTACTGAAAGAAGCCCTGGCATACCCTCTCTTCACTGCACAAAGGCTAGGCATAACCATAAACTGGCAAAAATCCAATCTCACCCCATCTCAGTCAACAGAATTCATAGAGGTTATCTTGGACACAAAGAACTGCAGAGCTGCCATTCCAGAGCACAGAATTTTAAGGATAAAACAACAACTGATTCCAATCCTTTCAAGGGAGAAATCCATGGCTCACTCAGTTCTACAGCTGTTGGGTTCCATGGCAGCCTCCATCACCATTGTTCTCCTGGCCAGGTTTCATATGAGGCTTCTACAATGGCTACTGCTCACCCAATGGTATCCCTTTCAGCATCCTCTTTCAGCCATGATTTGAGTAACCCACAGGTGCAAACAGGATTTAAATTGGTGGATGACACACAATCTGTCACAATGATCTCGCCCCTTCTCCCCCCAGCAGCCCAAGGCCACAGTGACCACTGATGCCTCCCTGATGGGGTGGGGGGGCTATGTCAGGGACAGACAGTCCAAGGCACTTGGTCTGAACTGGAGGCCCATCTGCATATAAATGTTCTAGAGCTGAGGGCGATGCTTCTGGTGTTGCAAGCATTCCATCCCCTGCTGCCATCTGTGACAATTGCGATTCAATCAGACAACATGGTGATGGTCTGGTACATCAACAAGCAAGGTGGAACCAAATCTTACCCCCTTTGTCGAGAAGCCATGAGGATATAGCAATGGGTGATGGCTACCAACCGTTTTCTTCTAGCAACACACATTCCCGGGAGTTCCAACATGATAGCAGACAGACTCAGCAGGTGCAATCTTCAACCTCACGAGTGGTCCCTGAATCCCTTGATAGTGGCGGAGATCTTCCATCACTGGGGCCGTCCTTGCTGTGACCTCTTTGCATCCCTGACCAGCTACAAATGCAGCAACTACTTCCTCCTGATTCCCCCTCCAGGACAGTCACCCAGGGACATTCTAGTCCACGATTGGCCCTCGGGTCTTCTTTATGCATTCCCACACTTTCCCCTCATTCCCCAGTTTCTGAAGAAAGCCCATCGGTTGAAGAGCAAGGTGATCCTCATAGCACCATATTGGCCTCGTCAGATTTGGTTCCCCTTCACCTACTAGATTGACCATGAATTCTCCATCCAACCCCGGAATTGATCTCACATCCACAGAACCTGATTCATCCCAACTTGAACAGCCTGAAGCTCGCAGCTTGGCTACTCCAGTTCCCTTGATTGCCAGGCAGAATGATCTTTCTCTACCAGTACGTGACTTTCTCATTGCATCTCATAAGTCTTCCACTAGAATTACTTATCTGAGTTAGTGGAAAAGATTTACCTGTTGGCTGAAAGATTAACAAGTAGATCCCTTCTCAGCACCAGTGTCGATAATGCTAGACTATCTGGCCGACCTTTTCCATTCGGGTCTATTGGCCTCTACTATTAGAGTTCATTTGGCTGCAATTTCTAATTTCCATGAGGGTGTCCAAGATTCCTCTCTTATGTCCCACACATTGTGCAAGACTTTCATAAAAGGTGTGAATCATCTGAAGCCACCTTTTAGAGAACCTATTCAACCATAGGATTTATCATTAGTTCTACAAGCTCTGACAATGCCACCCTTCAAACCAGCTTCTTCTTGCGACCTCAAACATTTGTCATGGAAAACCTTATTTTTGGTCACCATTACTTCTGCCAGACCCACTACCAATCATTAGCAGACCGGAGTTTCACTGTGGCGACCCCTAACTGAGAAAAGCCGAAAGACACAAACAAACAAATTACTTCTGCCAGACGTATTTCTGAGTTTCAAGCTTTCTGTATCAAGAGTCCATACTTGATTTTTCATAGAGCTAGAGTGTTTCTGAGAACTAATACATCATTTCTGCCAAAAGTGATCTCTGAAATGTCCATTAATCAAACCATTGAATTGCCAGTTTTCTTTCCCAATCATTCAAACAGAGGAGAGTATTGCCTACATACCCGAGATATCCACAGGCAAATCCATTTTTACTTAAACAGGACTGGGTCCTTTCATAAATCTGACCAGTTATTTTTGGCCTTTTCTGGACCTAGATTAGGATCTGCTGTTGCTAAGGTCACATTAGCTAGATGGTTGAAGGACTGTGTGACCTTTATTTATACACAACATAATATCTCATTGCCTACTACCATGAAAGCTCATTCAACAAGGTCGGTGGCAACCTCTGCTGCCTTCCATGCCAGAGTTTCTTTACATGACATCTGTGCAGCTGCAACTTGGGCTACGCCTCATACCTTCATCAATCATTACATATTGGATTTGGCCTCCAGGGGAAGAGCATCTTTCAGTTCAATGGTGCTCAGGAATATCCTTCCATGAGAGCCTCCCAGGAATAGAGGTAGCTGGGGACTCTGTCCCATCCATAAGGAATGAACGAGGATTAACAATATCAGATAAAGAAGTTATGTATTACCATAATGTTCCATCTGTATTGTTGATCCTTGTTCAGTCATTACGACCCTCCCTCCTTCCCCCTCCTGTGGCTTCTAGTGGATCTCACCATCCAGTTCTCTTAGGTTATTTGACCAGAGGTAGCCTCTACCTTCTTTTGACTTGCAAACTCAATCTGAGGTAACAGGGAGAGGGGGATTGTGGGTAAGAGTTTAGCTCAAGAGTTTGAAGCTGATGCGATCTTGGAAAATGGCCGGCTCGGTTCCGAGGTCGGAACCGATACTCATGCGTAATGATTGAACGAGGATCAACAATACAGATGGAACGTTATGGTAAGACATAACTTCTTTTTCTTCATCCAAGCCAAATGCTCCTGCTTCAGCACAGGACATATCACATCTCCTTTCCGAGTCTCTTCTTCTGTGTCAAGATTTACTGCAGATTGACCCACTTTAGAAACTAATGTATATATTCTACATTATACTCTACTTGGTTATATATCGCACTGTACTTGCTTACTGGAATGTATATGCACACTTTTTTCCTATGTAATTAGTCTGAACCATTCTGTTACTGCTTACATTTCTGCATTTTTTTGTTTGTGAAATATTTTGTATTTCACCTAGGCTGATCTTGAAAATGGTTAATATTGATCAGTGCACGACCCTGGTAAACAAATGTATGTAAATAAATAAATAAATACAGCTTTTATTATACTGACTTATTATGTTATGTAATCACTGAAACTGCATTATAACATTTGTTTTTATAAATTTTGCTTGCATTAAATACAATAATTTGGAGCTTTTTACCACAGACCTCCACTGCAAAAGAAAGAGGGTACTTGTGCCCAGTCAGACTTTTCCCGTAAACAAATGTCAATAAATAAATAAATAAATACATTTGCCTTATACAGCCAATCAAGAGATTTCATCTTCAACCTAATCCTTGCATTTTGATGGCTCAGTTTTCATTCACTACTCACATTTAATAAGTCAAAAAAAAATAACAGCTCATCTTGAAGCTAGTCAGGTAAGTGAAAACAAGAGACCCAGAAGTGAAGCTCCATGATGTGAACCTACGGATACCAGTCGTGCAAGGCCATCTGTTATTACTAGACCTAGCAGCACCTACTTAACTCTTACAGTGGCATCATCAGGGTAAATGGTGCAATAAAAGTAATATATCAGTGCCCTGACCATGATTCTCCTCTGAAGGAACTAATCCCAACAGAGGATGAGTAGTGAAGCAGACACAAGAAACTCTCATTAGACTGCGTTAAAGTACATATGTAAAAGCATTTATGTTGCAGTTTCCCTCCCTGGCTGAATGTCTACAAAAGCCTATTATGGGTGATTGTGAAAATGGGATGTGAAAATAGTTTACCAATGAATATACAAACAAGGCACCACAGGAGCAACCATATTTCAGGCTTGGCAACACTGATAAATTATACTGCTGTGGAGAAATATAGTTTAATACCTAACTCCCTTCATATATGGAGATCTTGAAAAGAGGCAGGCATCTCTGTAATCAGAGCCTTGCAGGACCAAACTATAGGCACTCAAAAATCTTATATGTTTTTTCACATACAGCATGGAAGGACAGGAATGATTTTGATCAACACCTACAGTTCTGTAGTGCAGTACAAGTTAGACAAATACATGTTTCTTTGTCTTACTTTTTACAAAGTCTCTTTCTTTAACCAAGTTAACCCTGAAATTCTTGCATGTTAGATATTATGGACCTACTTCTAAGATCCCAGTAGATCATATATACCTAATTACAAACATGAACAGCAGTTCAACAATCCACCAAGACACATTTTCAGAAGGAGAAGTATGCACTTAGTTCTCACCTTCTATAAAAAGGTCAAGATGGAAGCCTAGCAATCTAAAACTACATAAGATATTACACTATTCACCTAACTCGTGTACACCTTGCTTAATGGACACTCCACACACTGAACAAATGACAAAATGAGCTGACTACATAGATGTAAAAGCTGTAAAGTGGACACACACAACTTAAGTTCTGAAGCTACAAGTATGCCATATCTTAGGGAAATATATGTGTTCTGCCCAAGACATTCATTAAAATACCCTCAGTTCTATTCTTTGGTCACCTGGGATTGTCGAAAAGCAACACACAGATGCATGTACGCACACACACACACACACACACACACACACACACACACACACACACACACACACACACACACACACACACACAAACATGTTCCCAGACATGTATTTAGCAGTGTGGGCTTTATGAATACAAAACCCCTTGTGTATTGCAAAAAAACATGCAACTGGTTTTGTGTCGTACACAAGGGGAATATAATTTCCTGCCATAATAAGGGTACCTGGCTTCATAAATAACTTAATAACCATGTCTTAATCATACATTAATTGTCTTAACTACATTACTTATCTGTGCGGAAATAACATATACACACACTATTCTAGGCAATGCACTACTGGTTTTTGTGGTGATTTCCATTCTCTCCAGAATAAGATTTGATATTACATGAGACCTAAATGAGCATGCATATGTGTGTGTCATGTGTGCATGTGTGGGTGTGTCTGTATGTGGTACATTCCCTATCACCACCATCCCATGTCACAGCTGCAGTCAGAGCAGTAAAGCATATGTTCAGTGTAATGTTGATGTTGGAGCTGAGACAAGAAAATCAAAAAGTCATAGTTTCAGTCACAGAGCTGTCAAACCAGCTGTCATATGCCACAGTTTGACAGCCATTTTGGTAGATATCAGACTAGCTGTCTTATTTTGACAACTGTCAAATTAATTGTCAAATCATGGCATATAAGTGTTAGTTTGATAGCTATCAAAATAGCTGTCAACAGAGTAAGATCATGGTAGAATGGGGGCATAGACAGAATAATGAGTCAGGCCCCTTAGCCATATAAACATTTCATTTCTTGGCTGTTTCTCCTCAATTACAAAATACTGTTCAAATGTGTTAGTTTGCATAGTTTTCTTCTTGTTTACAATGGCTAACAACATCTGCATTTAATTTCAGATGTTATTACAAATTTTACAGCAAAACAACTGACAGATATTTTTCATACAAAAACATTCTCACATTGAAAACAGACTACATGCAGAACACTAAACTTCTTATTCTTTGAAATTCACATTTACTGAAAATAAATCTGACAACCCATTAAACTACAACAGACATGTTGGGATTCATAGTCAAACAGCATATAGTGGGACACTAATTAGTGATGATGTGAAGGATGCAGGAATTCAAACAACAAATGGGTAAAGTACTTGCTAACAGCCTGGCTCAGCCCAATGGACACAGATGCCCCTTCTAAGTGCAGCCAAGGAACGCTGACTGGTGGACTGACTTGCACATTGTCGCACAGTAAACAAATGAAGGCTGAAGCAATCAAACCCTGCACAACAGGAAGCAACTCATTAACACTTCACAGCCTTACACTTCTGCACTGTCTGCCAGGCAGACTGTTGCAATCTCACATAGTGGATTTCACACCCACATGACTACAAAACACAAGCTAAATTAAAACTGCTTCTATAATTAAAAAAGTTACAGTAAACTCATGGACTTCATGCTGCCCAGGTTATTCACAGCCATATAAATGCACTCAGCCAAATAAGAGACACTCTGTCGAGAGTTATCAAAATAAGGAAACTAAGGCTCGTACCCAAAGGGTATGGCTCATATGATGATGCTCCTGCTTACTAGAATCAGTTCCTTCCTGTACATAACAACTATTCTGGGATGCAGTAACCAAGCAATTATATAAACACATAAGCAACTGTCAGTTATACCCAGATGTATGACTGCATATACTGGATATCTGCTAGAATTCAAGTGAACGAATAAATTCATAA
Source organism: Protopterus annectens (assembly GCF_019279795.1). Taxonomy (NCBI): domain Eukaryota; kingdom Metazoa; phylum Chordata; order Ceratodontiformes; family Protopteridae; genus Protopterus; species Protopterus annectens. Next base: position 1,405,460,172 of record NC_056735.1, read on the forward strand.
ATAATGGCCCAGAAATGCATCTCAGGTCACTGCTGTCAGAACCATACAGTGCAAACCATTGCAACTCCCTACTGTTTTCTCAACTTCTTAGCTGAAAAATCAATAACAAAAACCTAGAGCATCAAGCTTCACATAATCAAGCACTTTTTGAAGGATACAGTATGAAATGCATATACTTTTTATTATTTAGTGAATGCAGTCCATAACAACTTGACAGAAAGCCACACAGTTTAGAAGGAACTAACTAAAATATTTATCAGGTTCTTTACTCAAGAATTCTGGACAAAGACAAAAATAATGGTGGGGGTAGGTAAAACAAAATATTTTTAATGAGGTAGACCTACTGGACCAACAGTTCTTTTGCAGGGGTGATCCAGAGTCACTGTCTGATTAAGTGACTTGCACAGTCACACAATAAGTAAACAGATGTGGAAGGATTCAAACCCAGTACTTTTAACTAAGTGACTTACCAGCTAATAATAGGCAGTGTTATAAAGGGCAAGGAGTACTTAACTAAATGATACTAAGATTGTTAGTCTAGAGACATTAATCACTGTTCACCACTTATTATTCATATTTTCATATTTATGTTCTTATTTTCATAACTGATAGACCTGCATACTATGGTGGGGATTGGTATAAAACACCACGGTGGGAGACAAGGAAATATTCATTATCAATATCCATTTATATCACACTAAACTGGAGACACGGCTAGTTGTTTGTTAGTAATTACAAAAATAAGTAATATTTCAACATGTACTTAATGCTTTAAAAAACAAGTGACTTACAAATTACATGGCATCAGGTAAAACCTTAGATGTTGTTGAAAAAAAAAGAACTGTCATTGATATTTGCACCATAAGTTGCACTTCTTAACATATATTTAGTGCTATTTATATTGTTAGTTATACAATTAAGTCCATATTTTCATATTTCCATTAATATCTCAATAACCATGCCCTCAAACAGGAATTGTTTACTGTCATTAAAAAATTATGATTGGGTAGCAAAAGTGTTCTGAAAGTATATATCTAGGTTATACAGTTTCCAATAAATGACAATATATTTGTGAAAGTTTAACAAAAATATAATTTTTGGGTTTATATCCATTATAATATATTATAGTATTTATGGAAAGACTATGGGCCAGCTTAAATAAAGCCTACACTAAGGGTACACAATATGCATTCAATAAAATTATCAAATTTTTTGTGCTTTCTAGTCACTCAGAAAGATTACACTGTGTACATGTAGTCTACAGTTTGTAGTAACCTTTATGAATCCTTGTTAATATTTAAAGCTGCAAGAATATCAGTAGGAAAACTAAAATTAGGAGGAAGAAGGTATGAGTTATATCTGTGTTGGCTGTTCACTCAGAGCAGTATACACTTACTGTTGGCATTATTGAATCCCGGGTATGAATGCTTTGACTTCTATCACTGCAAAGAACACTTCTTCCTGATAACATTGCGATTTGCACTGTTTTAATAGCTTTTATTGTTTACAAAATATTTGCATGTATTTATCTTATGCTGTTTATGCTGATTTTTCATAAAATGCGATGAAATGCAAGAAATTGTGTAGGCCGCTAGAGGTGTGCCATTCAACACCACATAGGTACTAATGACCTAGGCAACTGCTTAGATTGTATTGTCCTATATCCTGCCCTGGCTGTCAAACTGCAGTTACATACAGTGAAGATAAACCACATACTTCAGTGTGTGTGTGTGTGTGTGTGTGTGTGTATATCTATATATATGTATATATATAGGGAATATATATATCTATATCAATTCATTCATGCAAACTACACTGAGAATTTAAACAGAGAAACACCAAACCTCAAAAGTAAAGGATTTCATTGAACACCATTAAAAGCCTAACAGCAAAGTAAAAATATATGAAATACATCCATTCATGTACACTCATAAAACATATCACCTGGCACTTGGAGAACACTTTGTATCATTCAGACTTCATCTAAACAATGTAAACTTCTATAACACACACACACACACACACACACACACACACACACACATATATATATATATATATGTGTGTGTGTGTGTGTGTGTATATATATATATATATATATATATTTATATATATATATATATATATATACATATCTATATATCTATATATATATATATATATATATATATATATATATATATATGTATACACACACACACATATATATATATATATATATATATATATATATATATAGGGTCTATATTATATCCTCGAACGCTTAAAAAGCGAACGCTGATTGATCAAACTTATTTTGCGAAACTGCAAAATATCGAAGCAGCAGAAACTCAAATTTTTCCTAGGGAAAGAATTTGGTTGTCCGCTTCTGTTGCTTCGGTATTTTCAGTGTTATGGTGGAAAGTTACCGGTCGGATTCAGGTAAGTGTGCGATTGTGTGGATGTGAGTGTTAGGGTGATTTAGGTGAGTTAGGGTTAGGGCTCGGGTTAGGTGTGTGTGCGATTGAGTGGACATGAGGGTTAGGGCGGATTTAAGTGAGTTAGGGTTAGGGAGCGGGTGAGGTGAGTGTGCGATAGTGACGGACCTTAGGGTTAGGGTTTGGGTTAAGGTAAGTTGGTAGTTAGTGGTGTGTGCATAGTTTAGTGTAGGGTTAGGTATCAGATTTTAGGTGTATGTGTGTGGATTTCTGTTTGTTTGGTGTGCTTGTGTTGTGTGTATGGGTTTTGGATCAGCAATTTTTTTCCCTGGGAAAAAAAATCACTGATCTGACAGTTCAAGATTGTAAGCTTTCGCTTAAATTAGGTCGATCAATCAGCGTTCACTTTTTTAAGCATTCGATGATATAATATAGACCCTATATATATATATATATATATATATATATATATATATATATATATATATATATATGTGTGTGTGTGTGTGTGAGTTTTTATAATTTTCTGAACTTTCTTAGACACCCATGGGTGGGGGGTGAAGCCCATGAAGCCTTAAGACAAAAACTAAGTAATCAGAAGTTCTGTCTGGTTAGTTACGTCCAAATAAACATGCTTTAGTCTATCTGGTACCAGGTGATCAAATAATTGTTGAACAAAGATTAAAGTGTTTTCTTTCTAAGGAATTTATTAACTTTGCAGTTTGTTAATAGATTACTGTTTCATTGTTTTATTTTCAGTGAGGTGTTATTTGATGCAATAAAAATGAAATGTACATGGCAAAAGTTATTTCACTTACTGTATAAACGTAGCAAGGTACGATCTGAATGCCTGTCATGCAGACTTTATTTGATATAATATCAAAAGGATTGTAGTTTGATTCATTGTTATATAATTCAATGAATGCCTTTTCCTTGAAGAAAAACATCATAAATGGCCTTTAGTGATAAACACACATGTACAAAGAGAAATGTTTTACATGGGAGGAAAAAGCATCTACACCTTTCTGTAGGGGACTTTTTGTGCCTCACTTACTTATAATCAACTTTTTTAGAAGATGATGTGGCTGTTAGCATTGTCGCCTCACAGCAAGAGGTTCTCTCGTTCAATTCTCCGCTAGGTTGCTTTCTGTGCAGAGTCTGCATGTCCTCCCTGCGGTTGCGTGGGTTTCCTCCAGGTGCTCTGGTTTCCTCCCACATTCCAAAAGGCATGCAGTAGGTGGCCATAGGTGTGAGTGAATGGTATAGATGAACTACTGCTGCAGGGCTAGCCACCTTGCGGTGTAAACCTTGGCTCGAGATGATTGTCACTGTTGAAGTGGCACCCCATCCCTATGTGCATAATGGGAAAAAAGGGTTGAGGATGGATGGATATCCCCATTACAGGGAAAAATGCAGCTCATTAAGAAGTTAACAAACTAAAAGTGCTAATTGAACTGTTTGTAAGTGAAAGTAACAAAATGACTGTCTAGAAAACTTTACACAAATATTTAATACTGCTTATCAGGCAATAGTATAAAATGCACACAGTGCATTGTTCTTCCAAAGCATACTTTTCTACACACACACACACACACACACACACACACACACACGCACACACACACACACACACACACACACACACACACACACACACACACACACACACACATACACAAACACGTGAGTGCACATTTGTGAGACACTTGTATGAAATTGCAGAGGACTTAAGTTTGATAGTACTAAAGAGGAGCAAGTAAGGGACAGAATTGTCATAGACACTGCAGGCCATGAGAATTTACAATAGTTAAAGGTGGGGCCAAATTTAACATTAGGGAAAGCTATAACAACTGGTCATCAGTCTGTACAAATTATAAAGCAAACTGTAGATACTAGAGTGTCTAGAAATGTGAGTGAAGTTATGCAAAAACATGCAGTAGGCAGTGTAAAAACTTTGGGGGAGGCCAGTGTAAATATGCAAGTGAAAACAAAAATGAATACAATCAGAAAAGCTTGCTAAACTCAGCTGTGTACGTAATGAGTCACAGCTATTTTTGGCACATGGTAGAAGGTACAGGAACTGTAACAAAATGAGACATTCTGCAGTTGAGTGAAGGCCAAAGTGGTCAAAGTATTAGCAGAAGAGGCTAAAAGTGAGGAAAATGAAATCAAAGCTCTCTTTTTCATGATCTGTAAGTAAGCATTCAGACCCAGATGAAGAATGGCATGTCAGACATCCAGTTCATGGTACTCCGATAAGGTTTCAAATGGTCACTGAGGCAGGCATAACTGTAAAGCATCTAGAAATGTCAGCAGTTGGCCAAAGTAGAAGCAGAAACACACAGCCCAGAGAAGGAGGTCAGGGTAAGTTACTAGGCAGGATAGAGGGGAAAGAGTGAAAAATATGACTTTTGGATATATGTCTTGTTGGGTCCTTATGTGAATAAGACACACTGCATGTACAGGGATGACAGGAATTAAGCAATTTATGTAATGCTGGAGTGAATACTAATTAATTAAAAAGAATACATATATGTGTACTGCATGAAAACAAGAAATATCATTTTTGGTTTGTTTTCTTTTCTATTAATGTATGTTTACCTGTGTCGTTTCAATTGTGATTTAATAAAGATGTTAAAATAGTGATTCATTTGAACCCTGGTGCATTGCATTATGCTGCTGTATGTCACTGTTGATTGTGTTCTGCTCCGTTTTAAGGTAGAGTCTGAACTAATCTGAATGCAGTCCCTGGAAGTAGCTGAAAATTTACAGTGCCTACAGAATGATGTGCCCCAAACTTGCCAGTACTAAAGAAAAATTGCAAAGTAAATGTTTTTATCGATCTGAAGCATTTAAATGATGTGGTTAAAATGAAGAGGTTTATCCTATCTAGTCTGGAAAACATGGCACCCAAGCTGTGTCAAGATGTTCCCTACGTTAGATACATCCAGTGGGTTTTGTCAGCCGCATTCATTACTCCAGTGGGAAGATTCTTCTTTCATTGGATACCTTCTGGGATTACCTTGGGACCAGAAATCTGTCGACATGAAATGAGTACACTTCTCAGAGCCCATATTGGCATATTGGTCATGAAGGATGATATTTTGGTGTTTGGACCTGATAAAGTGTCATATGATGAGATGCTGAAGTCTATGATTCAGAACACTGAGGAGTCAGTGCTCAAACTCAATATGGAAAAGTGCTGTAATGGCAATACTTAATTCAGCACTTTGGGCATTGCATTTGTGTATATGGAATTAGACCAGATCTTAGTAAGGTAAAAGCTATGGCTGAGTAACAAGTCCAAGTATTGTATTGGAACTTCATCACATTCTTGGCAAAGTGGCTGCTTTTGTGGTGTAGATGGATAAAGACATGACTACAGCCCAGTTGACACAGGTTTGAGTAGCAGCTCGGTTGACAGAACTGCAGGTAAGGGATGGGAGTGGCCATCCTGAGTGGAATCCCGCTTTTTGATATACTCCCTAAGTGGAGGCATGGTCCAAAGAGGGGAGTTGCCCCCACACATAATCAATGAGTATGGGAGGGACAGAGAAAGGGAAGTGGGTAGGGCGTCATAAAAAAAAAAAATTCAGATGGAAGCACAGACTTCCAAGCAAAAATGCGAAATCTTTTGGATTTTGTTGCAAACGTGGAAGCCATACAATAGCAATTCTGTCCCTTATTTGTTCATCTTTACTGCTGCCAGACTCACAGTATTCTACAGTGCCATACAAGTGTCTCACAAATGCTTCAGTTGTGTGTGTGTGTGTGTGTGTGTGTGTGTGTGTGTGTGTGTGTGTGTGTGTGTGTGTGTGTGTGTGTGTGTCTGCGTGCATGCGCATGTCTATTGCAAAGTATATTGGTAAGAACAGTGCACTGTGTGCATTTTATACTATCTCCTGATAAGTAAGATTAAATGTCTTACATTGCCCCAGAAAGCCCCTACAATCCATAACTGATCCTAGCAATATTGAAGTAAGTCCAAGGGGGGGGGGGGGGGGTTGGAGGATTTATTGTAGTCCTGGCATGGACATGGCCACAGGGTGATTGGCCAGTACAAATTAGGTCCAAGGGGACCATAAATATAAAAAGTAAAAAAAAAATGCTTGGCAAAGTAAATTATATGGATAAATATGTGCCAGGGCTGTCAATGGTAATTCATCTTTTAATAGAACTACTAAAGAGCGAGTAGGCATGGACAGGGGTTGACCCCAAGAACAGGCTATCAAAATGGTGAAATCTGTGTTAGTGTCCACACCAGTACTAGCATATTACAATGCCAATAAACTAACTGTGGTCAGTGCAGACTCCAGCAGTAATGCTACTGGAGCAGCTTTATTGCAACTGGGAGGGATGACAGAATGAAGACAGTTGCTTTTTGCTCAAGAACATTAACAGAGACAGCAAAGGGATATTCTCATATCAAAAAGCAATGCCTGGCAGGAATATGGGCATGAGCCCATTTCACTTTGCCTGTTGTGACTGAACTGTTTCCAGTTACAAACCAATCATAAAACACAGATGCTGTTAATAAAGTCATATGACCTTGAAGACGTTTCAATAAGAAGCCAACAGCTGTTCTTGAGGCTCAGACAATTCAATGTAAAAGCAGGTTGTGTTAAGGGGAAACAACTGATAGCAGCAGATACCCTGTCCAGAAGGTCATCAACTAAGGCAGCTCAATTATATATGAAGAAAATGTGAGCATATGTGCAGGCCATAATGTTTAGCAGACCAGTGAGTTCCTATACAACGTACATTCTTAGAGAAGCACCTAAGCAACACACAAACCTGCAGGCTGTAATTGACTATGGTCATAATGGGTCCACTTGAATGGATACAGACAATACATTCATTCTGCAATGAGAACTCATTTGTCAAAGCATGAGAGTCTTTTGTTTTACCAAGATCAGATCGTTGTAGCAACTTTGAAAGAGCAGGGATTCTGAGACAGATCCACAAAGGCCATCAAGGGCTAATAAAGTATAGAGAGACATTAAGAATGCTGCATGGTGACCAAATATTTATGTTGATATAACCAAGCTTACATCTCTATATCAATTCTGCATTGCTTCATAGGTTTGTAGGTTCATTTGTTCATAGGTGTTTACTAGGCTAATGAACTAGGGCCCTTAAAAGACTAACTGTGCAACTCAAATGTGACCCACAGATTTGATTTCTATTTGATTTATTGGGGGGGGGGGTGATTTACTGGATGCCTCTGTCCATCAGAGACATATGAGCCAGACCGCATGTGAATATCCTATTACCCATTCTTTGGTCCATGTTTGGCAAAGGGAGGAACTCTGCTTCACGTGGATGGGGGATCTGTCTCCCCAACATGTCCTATTTATGTTGCAAGCAAAATGCACATCTTTTAATCTAGTAGTTCTCATGCTGTTGGCTGTTTGCTTTACAGATGTGCAAAAGGTTCATCAAAACAGTGCCCTGGGACGCCTTGTATGCCAGACAAGAGATCACCTCTCAGAAGTCTGTGTGATACCGAGTAAAGAGACAGGGCATCGAGGCAATCAGCATAGGACATAGTGTTTACTCCCTATATTCTTTTATTTATTTTTATTTTATTTATTTATTTATTTAAATTTGTTGACCGGGAGTGTCCGACTTGACGTAGGTCCATTTTCAGCGGAGCCCCGGGGAGAAAAACACCACAGTTAAAATAAACAGACAGTATTTACATTGGATTACATAGTGATTAACAATTTACATAGCAATTACTTACAACATATTTACAGATGAAGAACATAGTACATCAGTAGACAACTAGAATCTTTATCTGTGAAGTGCATACCAGACATTAACAAATGTTACAAGAAGAAGAAGAAGTTCGTGCTGTATAATAAGTACTGGCTTATGAGCATCTGAGCTTGCTATAATCAAGGTAGTTAGTGGAGTGGAAAGAAAGGTAGTGGTTGGATGGGGTGGATGATATTAGAGTGGGAGTTGCAAGGGCATAGCCAGCATGTTTTTAGTTGCGCTTTTAGTAAAGTTTTGAAGTGGGTGCATGATGGTATGGAGGTAATTGTGGATGGGAGTGAGTTCCATAATTTGGCTATGGCGCAAGAGAACAGTGCTTCACCAGTAGAGTTATTGGCTTTAGTGATCTGCAAGTGATTTTTGCTGCTGGATCTTAATGGTCTGGTGGTGCGATAGGGTTGGAGTAGATTTTGGAGGGATGGGACATTTAGTGGATGGTTTACTAGTTTGTGGGCGAGTGAGAGTTGATACCACTGAAGGAGGTGAGGGAGTTTAAGCCAGCCCAGTTCAGCAAGTGAGAGACAGTGGTGACTACGGTACGATGCCCCTGTGGCGAATTTGGCGATTTTGTTGTAGCAGGTCTCTGGCTTGTTTAGATCACATTGCCTTAGGTTGGTATATATTGGAGAGGCATAAAGTAGGGTGGAGATAAGGTGGGAATTTACTATTGAAATCTTTGCTGCTTTGGTGAGAAATTGTTTATTTCTGTATAATGCTCCTAGTTTTTTGTGGACTTTTTTATAGTCATGGATATGTGAATGTCAAATTTTAGTTTATTGTCTATTTCCACTGCTAGCAATTTGGTGTGTTCAGTTGGGTATATAGTGGTGTTGTATTTTGCCGTGATGTTAAAGTGAGAGTTGTTTTGAGTATGTTTTGTGGGTTGGAAGATGAGTAGTTTAGTTTTGTTTGGGTTGAGTATTAATCGGGCATCGGATAACCATGTTTCAACAGAGGAAAAGGCTTCCTGTGTGACTTTTTGCAGTTTTGGTAGGGACTGGGCTGAGCAGATGATGGTCGAGTCATCTGCGTATTGTATGAGTGTGCCATGTTTGGTGGCAGAGGCTAGATTATTGATGTAAACAGAGAAGAGTAGGGGTCCAAGGATGGATCCTTGGGGAACTCCTATGGAGACAGGTATTTGGGGAGATATGTCATTCTGCCATACAACGGATTGTTGGCGGTCAGATAGGTAACTCTGAAACCAGTTGGTGACCGATTGTGAGAAGGATAGGTTATTGAGGACAGAGATAAGTTGTTTGTGTGGGACCATGTCAAATGCTTTAGACAAGTCTAGGAAAGTAGCAGAGGAGAGATAGCCATTGTTTTTATGCTGAAGGATAGTGTTAGTAAAGGAGAGTAAGGCAGTGGTGGTGCTATGGTTTGGTCGGAAACCATACTGAGTACTGGAAAGGAGGTTGTTAGTAAGGAGGTAGTCTGAGACCTGAGAGTGTATGCATCTCTGTAGTATTTTGGAGACTGGAGAGAGAATAGCTATGGGGTGGTAATTGGTTAGTTCTGTGGAGGGTCCACCTTTGTGGAGGGGAATTATATGTGACACTTTCCACAGTGTGGGAACGTAACTTTCTGACAGAGATCGGTTAATCAAGATGGATACTGGGTAGGCCAGAGCATCAGCTGCGATTTGTAGGTATTCACTTGGGAGGCTGTCTGCTGCTAATTTGGTGGGTTTAAGTTTAGTTAAGAGTTGTTTTATGTTGGAGGTAGGTACAGGAGAAAAAGAGAAGGCAGTGGGGAGATTACTAGTTGAAGGTGTGGGTTGGAGGGGAGGGGGGTTGTGTTGTGTTGTTTAGCTAGTGATAGTATGGTTTGGGTGAAGTGTGTGTTGAATGAGGTAGCAATATTTTCTGAGGAGTGAGGGATGTTAGGAGGAGGAGTACTGACTTTACCTGGGTGGAAGATGGAGTTTATGGAGGACCAGAATTGTTTGGGGCTGTGTAGTGAGGAGTCTAGGGCAGACTGGTAGTATTGGGATTTGTCCTGTTTTATTAGCTTTTTGACTCTATTGCGTAGTTCTAGGAATTTCTGTCTAGCTGAGGGGGTTTTGGTTTTGCGCCAGTGCTCCCAGGCTTTATCCCTGTTTTTCATTTCTGACTTAGTGGTTTTCTGTAGCCATGGGGAGGGTTGTGCTTTGGTTCTGGAAAATCTTATGGGGGCATGGTAATTAAGGATGTTCAGGAAGGTAGTATTAAAAAATTCAGCTGCATCATCTAGACTGAGGTACTTTAGAGCATGCCAGTTACATTCTTTGAGGGATGAGATGAATGTGAGTGGGTTAAAGTTTAGTTTTTTACGTATTTGACGGTAGATGACAGGTTTAGCTTGGTATAGGTATTTTTTGAGTAGGAATGTTTGGGAGTGATCACTGAGGCTATCTGATAAGCAACCTGTTATATATGACTGGGGGCTCTTACTGACTAGTATCCAATCCAGGGTAGTGTGCTTGGTGGAGTTTTTATTTATCCTGGTTGGTGACTGGACTAGTTGAGTGAAGCCATGAAGGTGTACATGATGGGTTGGATTGTTGCCAGAACAGGATTGCCAGTCAATATTGAAATCACCTAAGATGATAGTTTCTTGGGGGAGATGGTGGGTAGACCAGCTGAGGAGGTTTTCTAGGGGAGGGATGTTTTGGCCAGTTGGGAAGTAGCATCCAATTATGTTGATGGTTTTGTTTTGGTTAATTTTGAGGTTGGTATATATTATTTCTTCATTGCCTGTTTGTGGTGCTGATGATTTTAAGATCTGGATGTTTAGATGCTGTTTAAATATTATAGCTACACCACCTCCTTTTTGTTTAGCCGGTCTACTCTTAGTATGCCGTAACCTGTAGGGAGTATTTGCTCACTGGTAATGTGAGGTTTTAGCCAGGTTTCTGTCAGGATGACTATATCTGGGGAGTACAAGTCTATGGTGGCATGGAGTTCATGGACTTTGTTGGATATACTTCTAATATTTAGGCATAGTAGAAGGAAGTCACTTGGCTTTCTATTGGCTGTAATATGGGAGAAGTTGTGGTTTCTAGTCTGATTATGAAGATTGGGGTTGGAGATGGTAGGGCCAGGGTTGGGGTGGATGTCTCCACTTAGGGCTAGTTTTGATAAGCATGAGATTATTAGTTTTCTCAGTTTTGAATGTGTTTGTTTATAAGGGAAACTTTATGATTGTGCTCTGTGGGTAATAGGTATGGTGGGAGGGTTACTATGTTAAGTTGTAGGGATGCTTTATGTTTGAGTAATATAGTTGGTAGAATATGTGGGGGTGCATAGGGATGGTTCTTGAGCTGGTGGGAGGGGAGCTGAGTGTGGGTGAGACATGAGTGGTGGTGTGAGTAGTAGTACAGTGGTAGTGGTTGAGTGGGGGAATGATGGAGCTTTGATAGGATGTAAGATATGCAAGGAGAGTGCATGCAGTGAGCATAGGAAAGGTATGCTTGTACATGTTAGTTGAGGAGGTGTGATAGTAGTGGGAAGATGGAGGAGGTAGTGTTGGGTTAGTGCTGTGGTTGGCTATTAGAAAGATGGGAGGGGTTTGAGTGCAATAAAGGTGGGACCACCGGGGGCGGGAGGGAATAGGGGGCAGGGTGGGGAGCGAAGCGGGTAGAGACCCTGTTAGTTGCTCGTATGAAGGGCTGGAAAACAATCACAAAGCAAAGACAAGTATGTGTTAAGAAACAATCACAATTGACCAAGGACTGCTCTGAAACTGTAAGTCATTTCTTAATTTCTCAGGTGGAAAAACAGGATAACCTTGTATCAGTAGGCTACTGTGGTCATAGTTTAAATTTACAAACACACAGTATTGATCAGTTATGGATACTATTTGCTAACAGAAGGGAATAAGAGAAAGTGGAAGATGTGTGTGTGTGTGTGTGTGTGTGTGTGTGTGTGTGTGTGTGTGTGTGTGTGTGTGTGTGTGTGGTGGGGGGCTGCTTACAACCAAAGCAGTGTGCTCTCCAGGGGAAAATGAATATTGGCTCAAACAGGTAGACACATACTCAAAGTTAACTGTAGCGGTTTGCAGACAGTTCAGACCCGGACTGCGCTTTTCTTACAAGAATGTTAAAGGTGGTACCGCAATTGAATACTTAAGAGTGGTGTTAGGTCTAGAAAAGAGTAAGTATCCTTTGTGGACATTCCATTTGCTGCATGTGTCTGGTCAGGTACATACCGAAAGGAACATTATACTCTATGATGGAACTGGTGAGGGCTGAGTACAGTGATATGATGACCTCTCTGGATCTAGATGCTATGCCTATGCTTTTAAGTTGAGCAACATAGAAGGATTTTCTTACTACCTTGGACACATGTTGGTTGAAGGCTAGGTTGCTATCTTCATGAGTTTCAACATCCATGGCTAGTGAATCAATTTTTAATGGTGTTTTATTGATGGTGTAGTTATCTGAGTGTGAGCAGCAGACCTCCAAAAAGATACTATAATGCATTTCTTGATATTGAGTTTTAAGCCAACACTTTGACACCAAGCCTTTGTCTGTATTAGACCTTCATGAAGGTTGTCCTCATCTTGGTGGGTTTCAATGACTGCTCCCAGTTTGCAATCATCTGTAAGCCTAGTTATCCATAGGCCTTTGACTTTGGTTTTGACATCCGAGAAGTAGATGCCAAAGATATCGGGCCTAACACAGAGCCCTGGGGGACTCCACTGGTGACTGGCCTCTTGTGGGGGTGGCCTCACTGATTTTAACTTCCTGGGTCCTATCAGTGAGCAAGTTAGCTATCCAGAATGTTATAAAGGGATTTATACCAAGTTCTGTAAGTTTGGTGACAATGCCTGAGTGGGGTATTGTATCAAATGCTTTACCCAGATCTAGGTAGGCCGTATGCACTGTTTTCTCCTCATCCATTTCTTTAGTGACCTTTTCAAAGACGTCCCCCAGATTCAGTAAGCATGACCTTCCTTTGACAAAGCCAAACTGGGATGGATCCAGTGTTGGGCGGTCTCCTATGTCCTTACTGGTAATTTTCATAGCTCTGTAAATAAAACTAGTCAGAAAAATGGGCCTGTAGTTTCTAGGATCTCTTGAAAGTCTTCCTTTATGAAAGAGGATAAACATAGCAGTCCTCCAGTCATGTGGCACAAAGCCTGTTTTAAGACTATAGCTAAATAATGACTCCAGGGGTCCTGATAAGTCATATTTTAGACTATTCAGGAGGCATCCTGGGATATAATCAGGTCCCGTTTAGTCTATGTTCCTGGATTTAGTAAGTGCAGCCAGTACATGCTCCCTTGTTATAGCCGGAGGGGTTATGCTTGAGGGTTTTACTGGGGGGATGGTTGGGGTGGAAAGGGGGTAAAGTTGGAACTGAATTTGTCCACTAGCAGGTTTGCATAATTGCCAGACTCGTTGAATGTGGCACCATTAACCACCAGTTCAGCACATTGTGGTGTGCTGCTCTTGAGGTTTCTGACATAGCTGCAGAAGGCCTTATGGTGAGCTTTCATCTGGGAGAATATCGTAACCTCAAAGTTGGCTTTGCTTGACATAAATAGCCCTCTTAGTTGCCTATTAATTTTAATGAGATAATTTTTTTTATCTTTATGGGGATTACCCTTCCTGATTTTTGCCATATTTTTTTTCCTTTTGTTGTGTATCCTGTTTAATTTGGAATGGCACCAATGTGGTTTGTTTCTGGGACTTAATTTGGGCTTACTTCTGGTAGGTACAGCAGCCTCTCTGCAGCCACTGGCATGGTTGTACAGGGTTTCTAAGAGCAATTCAGTAAAGGCTGGCATGTTCTCATGGTTTGTATGGGCAATGAATTTTGACAAACCATCACCTAACAGGTAATTTGCCTTGGAATAGTTCCTAACGGTTACTGGTTTTAATGGGATTACAGAGTTGCTTTTGATTACAAAGGAGACAGCTTTATGGTTGGATCTTACCAGAGAGGATGAGACATTGGGGCATGCTGCTTTCTCACATATTTGCACGAGGTCCAGTATGTTGGAGCCTCTAGTGGACGCATTCACTATTTGGTCAAGTGTGCTTGTATTTATGAAGTCCAGGAACCTCTTTGCCTGTAGATTTGAGGACGTGTAGGATTCCCATTCTATAGAGGGGTAATTAAAGTCTCCAATGAGTAGGGTGTTGGGTTGGATGGTAAGTATCTCCAATGGGTCCAAGTATGCATTGTGAGCTTTTTGGGACATGGAGAGTGACCTATAGCTGGCTGGGATATGGTACGGTATTTAGTCTGTGGTGATCTGCAAATAGAGGAATTCCAGCACGTCATCCTGTTTGATCACCCTAGAGGTATGCTTGTTATTGGTGTATAATGAGACACCTCCACCTTTAACCCTTGCCTGTGCAGCTACTGGTCTAAAGGTGTGGAAGGCACTGAAACCATGCATTGCTGGGGTACTCTCTGGCCCTTCAAACTATGTCTCTGTAACTGCACAGATGTCTATATTCTCAAGTGTGAGGATGGCTTGGAGGGAGTGTATTTTTTTATTTAGACCCTTGGCATTTAGCAGAAACATCATGAGGTTATGTTGAGATGATTTTCCTATGTTGGTAGGTTTGTCAATTTGGCATTGCGTAAAAACAGCACTATGGGGGTGGACAAAGCCTTAGCCAATATTCAAAAGCCTAGAGGGGAAAGCTGCAGACCACTCTTGCCAAAGCAAATATCTGTTGACAGTGGCCTCCCAAGCTGACAAATATTGGATCCCCTTAGAATGACACCAGAAAAACAGCCAGTTGTTGAAATCACTCATTTTTCATATATTGTGGTATCACTCTCAGTGGTAGTAATATGCTGCTCAATGGCAGCCTCATACCAGCCTGAGACACATCGTCTGACAGCTCCATAATGTCACTCTTTATACAGTGCAGGGAGGTACATTTCAGGTCATTTACACCTACATGGACTATGATGGAGTCATATTGGTACCTATGGCATAACGACTTCCGTGCATGTATGATTTGGCAGATACTGGCTCCAGATGAGCAACTAACTGATATCTTCTCCTTGTTCGGCTTGGTTAGGGGAGCATCAGTATATCTTACAATGGAGTCCCTTATGATGAGAGTCCTGGGAAGTGTGTTTGCTTGCCTTATGGGCTTAGTGTGTAGTGTTAGATGGTGTATTTTCTGAGTGCCTTTCGGGTTGCTGAAGCATAGCTTTGGCAACAGGTGGTCTAGGTGATCTTTGTTGTTTAGGAAGATTGCTTTTAAGTGCTTCAGCATGCATTAGTATATGTGTGTTGTGTGTGTGGTTTTGACAACCTGATGTGGACTTCTATGTGAGAGCCTCCAATGTCATTGTGTAAGTATGCCTGTCACATACTGAGTCTGCTTCTTTAAGGATTAAGTGGTTGTCAGTAAACATGAGACAATTGCTACATTGTCTCAAGATGTCCATATCCACCAAACTGGCTACAGAGAAGTTAGGAAATAGCATATCCATACTGCCCGGTCCTTTGACTTGTGACCTACAAGGCAGAGGTATATTGGAGTTAGAAGGCTATTAAGGGTGCTTTATTTGTGCAGATTAATAAGGATATTTTATTGGTGCAGATTATAATAAACAGTATTAAATTCTACTAACTTTAATGTAAACACAGTATTGAATTCTACTAAATCTGTAGGTACTGCCACTCAATGCCCAGCTAGCTGCTCTAAGCTTGTTGGCACACAAGATATTTGCAGTATATTGCTCCTTTACAGGTTACGGTTTTATGGGCGATTCTACAGAGAAAATTTGTTATCTAGGTCTTTACTACTGTACAGGTCACTGCTAATTCATGCAAACATGCACAGTTTATAGCAGCACAGAAAAAAAAAGTAATTAATGAGCCCTCTGGCCAATAAAATGACTACACTAGTCCTTTTGTGTTATTTCCCAACTCAGAAAGACCAGACAAACACCTCCTGCCAAAAAATGAATAAACCCAAATAATCCTCCTGATGTAAAAACACAGTTGACGAGACCCACAAGTGCAATGAACATTTTGTGGTATGTGGTATGTAGCAATTGTCTCATGTTTACTGACAAGCACTTACTCCTTAAAGAAGCAGGCACAGTATGTGACAGGCATACTCACACAATGGCATTGGAGGCTCTCACATAGAAGTCCACATCAGGTTGTCAAAACCACTTAAACAACTAGCTGTAAATCTTCTGCTGAAGGTAATTTCAAGACAGTAACAGTGAGATGAAGAGCAATTGTTAAAAAAAAATCGGTGAAATGCACATATAAAAGTAGGAAATAAAGAGATCACTCAAAATAACTTGTGTAATTTAGAAATGAAAGGGATTTATTTAACTTTGTCTGTATGACACTGGATACAAGTAAAACACTTCTGGAATTCAAGCTAAGACCGTAAGTTTTGCAGAGCTCCAGGAAAATGAGTAGGAGACAGTATTTATTAAAGGGGGGTTACTGAAGAACAGTACTGGTTTGGTGGGTGGGCACTCAGTATCGTGGATCTGTGGAAAACAGTGGGTGGGAAGAGTACATACATAGCTTATGCAACCATCATTAACAATGAAAGAGGGAATCGCGGGACTTTGGAAATCAGGTAATCATAAGCGGTGGAGGGCCAAGACACCACCTTATAAAACAACAGCAGAACAGCAGAAGGGTGCAAGGGCTGCAAATTTTTCAAGGAACAAGCAGGCTAGCTACAAAGGCTAGCAATCAAATAAAGGCAATATTGAGCTCTTTCAGAAACTTTAGCTGTGTCAGTGGAGGATGGGTAGACACAGAATGGATGCAGGTAAGTGATAAGCAGAATATTAAAGTCCTGAAGCACAAACTGGAGCAGAGACAATGCTCTCACTGTTGAGCTTCTACTGCAGCTTAGGACACCAGACTGTGCAGAAATCTGTTTAAGGAAAAAATGCAGTAATAAATGATTAAGGCACAAATCTGGTGGTAGTACATACATGGTTGGCCCAACAGGGTTTAAAATACAAACAGCTTGAACAAACTAAAAAATTAAATCAGATGGAACAGAGCAGGAAAGTACAAAGTAGTATCACCATTCAGGTCTCCGTAAGTCCACTGGAATATTTAATCAACTACCAGTCAACAAGTCGGAATTTAATTCATGTCTTCAGAGTTTCAGAAACACAAGTCTGCGTTATTTGAAAGCAAATAGTGCTGTTGAGAGAGCAGTGCAAATGGCTTAAGAAAATCATTAACCAGCCAGGTCTGCATGTAGCTCTAATGTCCTCTAGAGCAATGCCACTTAATGCAAGCAATGTGCGTCCAGCACAACTAATGCTGGGCTGCTATATTCCAACTACTATTTCAATGCCTGCAAGTTATGTTTCCAAAATGAAAAGTATGGGCATGTAGATATTATCATGTAGAAATGTGAATAAGGTTTTAAACTAAAAAAAGCCTAGCATTTAGCACAGAGGAATTAAACTATTAATGAGTTTCTTACTGTGGTTTAGGGTTTGATTCCTTCGGCCTCCCTTTGCCTGTGAGACTCGGAGAAAGTCACTTCACAAGTCAGTGCTCTAGGGCAGAATCTGAAAATGGTCCATGTGCATCAGTGCGCTCTGCTGCTTAACAAATAAAAATAATTAAATAAAGTTACATTATTTTCTTATCAAAAGAGATGTAATGTAGTGATATAAACCTAAATGGATTTTCCCACAATGCATGGGTCAGTACTGTGTACTTCTTGAGTTGGCTAATCCTGACAAATGTACATATTTCTGTGATATTCTTGTGACTACAGTTAATATGAAAAAATAATACAGTGAGCAAATACACACTAATTCTGGTTTTCTGTGTGTCTCATGTCATGTCATGTCTCATGCATAGTTTTGGATGTATATGGCAAGACACCTAACTGGACAACAAATGCAATATGGAAAGGTAGCATGCATACACAAAGTACAGTGATCCACAACAAACACCCAATAGGTGACCTAAGGGTGACAGTACTAAGGGACATAACAGAGTGCTACCCAATACTGCAAAGCCATCACATATATAGAGTTATGCTCACAGTGTAGAATGAAAACTTAAAAACTCCATTCAGCTGTCAACAGGTGTAAAAAATTTGAATAAAATCTGAGTATCCCATACATTGGCTAACTGCCTATGTCTTGAACTCAAAGGAAGCATTAAAAGTTGTTAAACGAAATAGCCGCACTGCTACATACTGTGGTAGGTAGCTGGCCATATTCTTCCTAGTACCACACTTAACCCCGATCAAACTTAAGAGGAGTTTGATTATAAGTATTTGAGGCTGTGTTACTGTTTTACATTGGGATAATTTAGCTGAATTATTATACTGCTGCTTTCCTGCTTGCTTCAGTGGTATGATCTTTTACTTTAAATAGACTGCCAATTGCTTGAACATTTAGATCCATATTATAATTTGTAGTAACACATAGCTGAGGACTTCTGGTTATATAAATTAAAGACATTATAATACACATAGTGCTGTGGTGATGCAGATGTTAACATTGTTGCCTCCCAGGAAGATGTTCTCCGGTTTGATTCTTGACTGGGGTGCCTTCTGTGCGGAGTCTGCATGCTCTCCCTGTGGTCACATGGGTTTCCTCTGGGTACTCTGGTTTCCTTCGACATTACAAAGACATGCAGCACGTGGATTGGGTACTCTAAATTGTCCTAGGTGAGAGTGTGTGCATGAGTGAGTGGTGCAAATGGAATACCGTGGCAGGGCTAGCCACAGGTGGTGTAAACCTTGGCTCAAGATGATTGGCACTGCAGAAGTGACACCCCAACTCCATGTGCAAAGTGGGAAAAGGAGGTTGAGGATGGATGGGAAAAAGGGGTTGAGGATGGCTGGATGGAGTGCTGTTCTGTAATCACAACATATTCTTGATGTTGGTTATTGTCATGTATACAATAGAAGTAATGAAGGGTTTGTCAAGATACACTTCCACTTACTGACAGCAAGAAGAATATGTGTATGACTAATTACTACAACATTAGTATAACACAGTTACCAAATGATCACATAGAAGACCGCTTTGTCTACAAACAAGTATGTGCTACTTTTTACTATAAAAATAAAAAAAATATGATCAGGAATTAGAGAAACAATTGCCTTGTCCATGTTGTTGTTGATTGCAGCTGCTGTTTTTAGAGTTAAATGGCTTCCTTTTCATATCATATTCTGCACTCACGCTTACAGGGTTCCTTTGGTTTTAGTGGTTCTGCTTTTGTTGAATGTAAGCTCTGCAAGTCAGACAACTCTAATCTTGCTGTTGTATTGGTGAACAAACTGTATTTGTTTGAAAAGGTGAACCTGTTTGAATTCTAACTATGTAAATGGATCAGTATGTGTCATTCACTGTATTGCTAACTTGCTGACTGAGGGCTTAGGGTTGCAGAGCAGGAGGGTAATTTAGGTTTAGGGGCTTGGAGGGGAGTGTTTTGGTTAGGGAAGGAGAGGGGAGTTTTAGGGTTATGTTACAGGTTCATAGGTAAGTACTAGGCTAGCTGCACTTGTGGCCCATTTTAAGCCTAGCCAATGTCCCTTTTTGTGCTTGTAATTACCTATCCCATTTGGTTATAGATTGGCTTTACCCATCCCATGGTCGATCATTATATATTACTCCCAATGAGAATAACTGGGATCATACCATGGATAATTTGAGGGGACCCATGCATGGGATAAAGACTTTAGGAGCTGCCTCTGCCCATTAGTAGTACAGGGGGCAGATCAGACAATGATCACAGAATTTTGGGTTAGAATACAATAGGGGAATTTTAAGTTTTGGGTACAATCTGGAAATTCAGGTTGAGGGAATGAAGTTTTATGCTTAAGGAGTGACTGGGGAATTTATGTTTACAGAGTAGGATGGGATTCTTAAGATTAAGGAGCAATCTGGGAATTTAGGCTCAGGGCAAAATACAAAAGCTGCAAATAATCAATAAATAAAACACAGTTCGTAGAGAAAAACCACCTTTATAAACAGCAAACGACAAAGCTTTTGGGTATAACCTTAGCATTGAGAAAGGGTTATACCCGAAAGCTTTGCTGTTTGCTGTTTATAAAGGTGTTTTTTCTATACTAACTGTGTTTTAATTTAGGCTCAGGGAGCAGGATGAATGCTTAAAGGTTTATGGTACGCTCAAAGTAGGTTTAGGAAATGGAAGTGGAGTTTTTGGGTTAGGGGCAATCTGGGAATTTAGATTTAAGGAGGGAGTGTTAGGCAGCAATTGCTGAATTTAGGTTTAAGAAACAGAACAGGAGTTTTAACGTTAAACCCAGGATTCCGGGATGGTTATGTAGTTTAGCAGGACTGCGTTGTGGAAAGGTTATGGAAGTACAGAGGACTGGGCTAGTTTTGGTCACTGTTTTAGGTTGTTCAAATGATTTCTGTCTGTATTCAGTAGTTCTGGATTTAATGATTTTTTTTATCAGTGTAAGTGGGCTTTGTTTTAATAATATAAAACCTTCTTACAATATGTACACAGGAAAATACCACATTCATAAAGTCATTTAAGGGCTAACTTCAAAACTGTGGAAATAACCAGACACTAGCTTGTAACTTCACTTCGCAGTCTATCACAGCATTTGTTTGTTACTAATATTACAAAGCCCTTCCAAAGGCTAAGGCAAGTCAACCTACTGTTTACTAATCACAGATTGCTTACAGATTGGATACAAGTTAATGGGGTGTTGGTCTGGCATTATTCATATTATATCTCTATTTATCTGTTATTCACTCACTGCTCTGGATGTAATTAATTTTTATCAGAATGATTACTGATTTATGTTTCATATGCTATATATATACATACACATATATATATATATATATATATATATATATATATATATATATATATATATATATATATATATTCACTTTTTTGCAGTTACTAGAATTTGTCTGCATTAAACCACTTTATAAATGGAGTTTAGCCACTCGGATCTGCCTTATAACAAGGTTACTTGAGATGTAGGTAAATGCCCTTCATATAACATGTACTTGTTACATTTGCTGCATCAAAATGATTGACACAGATATCCTTACAGAGACACTTTTTGTATTATCACTGGCAAGGCAACTCACATGAGAACATATGAAGGAGCAGCTTAACTCATTAATTATTACATCTCAGTGACTTCCATTGAAGCTAACACTAGAAGGGTATGGGAACAGTCTCTTTAAAAGTAAACAACACAGAATAGTAAAATTGCGTGCAAATATGATGATAATAAACTGCATTTACAGACATATACATAGCAATATGGCCATCACTATAATGAAAACTTCAAAATCCAGCAGGGGGCAGCATTGAGAAATTAAACGCAGTCCCTGACAACAAACTGATAGTGAATGTAGACTCTTTAGTACAGCTCTCATATGAGACCAAATGTAAGATTTGGTCCAAGGGTTTTACAGCTCTGCAAAAACTTACTCACATGGGTTTCACAGTTGGGTGTGGTTTCATTTCAGCTGTGGGTATATCCAGCATCACTCCCAGCCCAACACAGCTTATTGAAATAATAGTCCACTCCATGTCAAAATTTTTGCTTAAATAAACAACAAAGGTAGGAGTTCTGCTGGGAAATATTGTTTTATTCTGGCACTACATTTACTTTGCATTATTTTCGTTGTTTTAAACTCTCTTCCCAGTTCTTTAGTATTATTAGTATGAGGTTATACCTGGAGAAGAGATGTTTAGAAAAATATAGATTTAATGTACAGAAAGGTCTGAAATATGAGAAATGAAGACTGAACATGTGTTATGACAATAAAAGTATCCGTCTACCCACGCATCTTGCTTCTTCACTGCAGTCAGCATCTCTGATCAGAATACTTAATGAACATTTAAGGTACCTTCACCTAGAATTCCTGGTGTTGACAGCATGCCTGTGTAATGCAGAAAAATAAATCTAATAAAATATTATTGGCCAATAGCATATTCTGCGTAGACATGCTCACTAAGTGAGAGTGCAGACTGGGTTCTGAAGAGTGTTGGATCACTCAGGAATTAGAGATGAAGGCAGCATTTTTTGGGTGTTTATTGGCTTGGATATATTCATAAAGCTGAAACACTGATATCTCCTTAAGGGAGTCATTTGCACCTATCCAATGGGCCTCCCTCTACAGGAGGTGTAAGGTACTACACAGCAAAGACTCTTGCTTTCCCAGGTCTTTATTGCTGGTTTTACTAAATGGTTTGTATGTGTGACCATTTTACCCTTTGGCTTGGATTTAAATAAACATTTAAAGGTTTGTAAGAATATGTTAGGATTCTGTGTTTAAGTGCTAGAAGCTAGGTGAAAGTGTAATACTCCATGTTCCCTTTTGCTGCTATGACTGTCAAACAGTAAACTCTTTTACAGTAATTACTGTAATGAGGATGATGGATAATATTTGTGATGTACTGGGATATAACAGACCCCGATCCAAGTGACCAAGTACAGACTTGTATTTTTTCTTCCCATGAAACAATTATTTTCAATTTTCAGGGAGTATTATTCAGTGAATCCATGTACACATTTTGTCTTAATCTTGCAGGATGATACTTTCGCAATTGTGTCATGAGAAATAAAAGCTCAATCTAATATATCTGCATAATTAGAAAGTATGATGTAAAACTCTTGATTAGTTAAAAGATACCTAATCTTATTAAGCAGTTTGATTTATGTTGTCACCTAATTAAAATGAACCAGTGTATTACATTTCAAATTTAACCTGAATTTCAAGCATGTTCTCCTCTTACATCAAGGTCTACAAATGGTCTAAACTGAAACATACATTTGTTTTGTAGAAAATTAATGCGATAGTCACAAATAATTCTGTTTAGGGTCATATCGTGGACAGTGAGTGGCTGCAGCACAGTAATGTGGTTGGGACAGGGGAATTGCTTCACGTGGCAGCTGTTCCTAAACAGGCCTATGTATGTCTAATAGTAAAGGATGGTTCATGTGTTCCTATACTGCGTTCCTTAGGAATGGTGGATTGTTTGCTTGTTTTACTGCTTTCTGAAACTATTTATAATCTCAGCATTTATTTCCTTCTTTATGCCTACCATTTGATTTTAGGCGATTGACTGCAACCGTATGGTGTTGATGCTTATGTTGTGATGACGGTATTATGATTGGATGGCTAAAGGCTTAATTTTGCTGTTTATAGTTCGTTTCCACAGGTGTTTTGTTGCTGTTTATAGTTCGTTTCCACAGGTGTTTTGTTGCCGTTTATAGTTCGTTTCCACAGATGTTTTGTTGCTGTTTATAGTTCGTTTCCACAGGTGTTTTGTTGCTGTTTATAGTTCGTTTCCACAGGTGTTTTGTTGCTGTTTATAGTTCGTTTCCACAGGTGTTTTGTTTACCGATAGTCCATTAGAACATAACAATATAAGCTGTGATCAAGTGGCATCAGCTGTGATCATGTGGACTGATCCTGAATTGGTCCTACCAGTTGCAGTTGGATGATTGGAGTTTAATAATAGCTATACGATAATATTCTATAGGTTTACTTTTCAGTTTTACAATAATTCTCTAGGAGTTATACTCCCCTCCCCCATTTTTGACAGAATGTGTTCGTATAGTTCTAACTTTGGTTTTATAGTTTGTTCAGAGTGGAAAAGTTGCTGGAGAGAAGCAAATGGTGTTTGGGCTTGGCCAGATTTTCTGGCTTGAAGAGAAAACCTGATAGGCATCAGTTTTGTATATTGTATATCACGTTTAAAGCAAAAACACAGGTACACTTTTTGTGTTTATAATAATTACTTTTAGGTCCAGGATTGGTGGAGGGATGAAGAGATTCTACTACTATACAATTACTGGTTTTAAAAATATCATTGGTACATAAGTGAACAGAATTTGCCTTTGTGTGTAATGTAAAGTATTTCCAAAAGGTGGTCTGAAAAGCTTTTTGGTATGAGGGTTGACAAGCTGTATTTGCATTATAAGGGTAACTGCAGCTCTTTTTGAAACATTTGTTCATACAGTAATGCCATAATACCTTTTTTGTAAGGTCTTTCTCCTTGACCTTCATCGTTTTTATAAACCTTACAGTTAATGTTTAGTGCAGGAACTCTGTACTGGTCATTAGAATCAATATGCTGTCTGAGTACAGTAATATCTTAAAAAGATGTGTAGCTGGTTTAATCCTGCCAGTTAGCTAGCACCCTAATGTGGGACTTCTGCTGGATGGTGTATGTGGTTCTGATAATTTTAGTAGAATACTGGGCAGAATGATGGATCTTTTGAAAAAACCTGCATGCATTTTCTAGTTTGCATTGTGATTTTAAAGACGTTTTGGGAAAAGATTGTGGGTGGGTATTGGTAGAGTTTTGTAGTCTTGAGCAGTTTTGATACAAGCTGAGTTGCATCACTTTAGGTGCAAGTAAGCATAGATTAATGGGTAAATAGCCTTCTTCTTGGGGGGGTCAAAATTACATAGTTTATTTATCTGTTAATATAATTGGATTGTTTTGTAAACTGTTTGCGTCGTCGCAGTGACTTTTTTTGATACTTTCAGAATATTGGTTTTATCTATTTCATTCATTTTTGATAAATGTTAGTGTAAATCTTATCAAGGGGGCAAGTAATGCATTGTAAAGAACTGTGTCTAGTATGTTTAATCAAACCTTGCAGTGTGAGTATTTGATTCCTTGTGCAAACTTTTTTTTTCTCGTGTGCTGTTTACGTTCGCATTCAGCTTTGGGAAGTATTAAGTATTATACTTAAAAATAATTAAAAAAATAAGAAAACTGTAGCTACTTAGTCTTAAAATGTTTTTTGTAACATTGTCTCTGACCATTTGTTAATCATGTATTGTCTGGGTGAGCATTATAGCTTGTTTGTTCTTTAGTGATAGGAATGTATGTATATATGCACGATTCTGTTATTTGATACTTGGATGATTCTTTGTTTTATTTTTATTTGTTTATCAGGAAAGTCCAACTGGGCACATGTCCTTTTTCAGCAGAGGCCTGGGGAGAAAAGCTCCACAAATATTATACATTACATTTGGACATGAAATATGAACAGATACATTTACACATTAAAAAATAGAAGAAACAAAGAAACAAGTATTGCTCAATTACTTCAAGATGTATCAGTGACAAAAGTTTATAGTGAGATGGTTTGTAACATAGCAGAGTCAGAAAAACAATAAGCACGTGTCAGTACAGAAGCTATTTAGTTTTGTTTTGGATAACTTCCTGCGAAGTTCCTTCATTTGTTGATTCTGTTTGATACTTGCACAGTAGTATGTAACGTGTGCGCATCTCCACACATCGACCTTGCTAAAGATGCACTTCTGTGCATTTCGTGGTGGTGAGTAATGAGAAAACATGTAATTTAGTGTATAAAATTTAATTTTCTGAATAACTGCTGTAATTTGAATGACTTGTGTATTCCGCTAAAACACAAGATTGAGATTTCCAAGGCTCATGAAGTAGTTATCTGGAGTAGCAGCTAAACATTTTTATTAAATTATTTGCATTTTGTTGACTTGGACTGGGTGGTCCCTGCATTGGACTGTTGCTCTTTTTCAGGGTGGACTTTGGAAGAAAAATGCTGGGCTCCAACAAAGCTATAAGTGAAACAGTGTGCAATAGAGTTGAAGTGGAGATTGACATGCAGAGTATTACATGTGCAAAAATGAAGTTGCATGAAAGTTTTTTCACTTGTAAAATATTACTTTGCAGTTGTATATTTGTATATGTTTAACCGCCAAACCAACACTTCAGTGTTTATGTGAGTGTGTGTGTGTGTGTGTGTGTGTGTGTGTGTGTGTATTTTTAATGATGAAATCCTATTGATGACAGTGATTGTTACATATTGTGTGCAGGAAGACAGAGTTCTGGGATTGCCAAACTTCTGTGGTGAGGGGAAATTGGCTTGATGAGCACCACAATGGTATAATGGTTAAGGTGTTTGCCTTACAGACACAAGGTGCAGGGTTTGATTCTCACTTGTGGTAATTGGCTAGGCTTAAAATAGTCCACAAGAGCAGTTAGCCTAGTACTAATCTAAGACAACCCATAGCAGGTTCCTTGAGCATGAATCTTTCATAGAATTGCCACTAACTTTATTATCTGAAGTATTTTACTGCAATGAACTTCATCAGTAGATTTTCATACTCCACTGATATATATATATATATATATATATATATATATATATATATATATATATATATATATGTGTGTGTGTGTGTGTGTGTGAGTGAGTGTGTGTGTGTATTTTGCCATGACAATCAAAGACATCCTATTAAGGCATTTTTCAGAATTATTTTCATGCAGGGACTTTTTAAAACATTATTTCCTATACCTAGATCAGAACTCTAGATTTTATAGATTAAATGGAAGCATGCTTTATAACAAAGTCACTGTAAACAATGTGTACATGAAGAGACTGGTGCTGCCAGGCAAAGCTTTTCCCTAGACTCTATCTGGTGCTTGTCATTGGTTAGGACAAAATGACAAGAACATTCAAACTGCAGTCATTTTACTGCGGTATGTAAAGTTATCTCCTCCTGCACAGCATCCTACATTTCTAAAGAAAACTCCTTCCATTGCACATATATGCAGGGAGAAAGACAATGAAGACAGAGGCATTATTTCACTTTTACCAGGATAAAACTCACGGCTGATGAAGGACTATACCAGTCTTTATTTGCATCACACATTCATTAGGAGATATATTTGATGTCAAAAACAAGTAAAAAAAGACAATGTTTTTTCATTTAAGAAAAAAAGCAATAAAATATTGATTATACTGGTCAGCACCAAATGTTAATGCTATAAACTTTAATAAAGAACAGGAGTCTATTTTAGTGAAAAAAATGTTTTCCTAAGCAACTGAAATACTTGCAGTCTATTTATCTCTGTACACATTCAACATCCTAAATTTTCATATCGCATTGACATAATATGCACTCTTGTTTCAAAACCTACATTAAGCACAGTTTATGGAAATGAAAAATGTCAAAACAGCTTTACTTTTCTTCTTTCGATGAGCGATACAGTGCCTCACCAAGGTGCTCCAACCTTTCCCTGTTTTCAAGCTTCTCATACAGGCCTTTGGGTATGTTATTCAGGTCATACATCAGTCCATATAGACAGCCAGCGATGGACCCAGTAGCTCCACTCTCACCTGCATACAAGAAACCGAAGCAGAAGGAAATTATAAGAGCATTTTAAATCTTTTCTCTCTCCCCCTCACTCTGCTTACATACAAACAGATTGTGAGGGTGTAAGTACATGCATATGACTGTGTATGCATAGGTTAGTACTAGACTACCTCCCCTTGGGGGCCACATTAGGCCTAGCCAGTTACTTCATTTCAGAATCAAACCCTGTAACTTGTGTCTGTAAGATAAACAGCTTAACCATTATGCTAACAGTAAACCAAGAAAACCCAAATATTTCCCAGTGTTTGATGGAACTAACATGTCTGCTTTTTATCTGCTGGTGCTTGTAGATAAACAAAAATGGCACACTATTTTGGACTTCGTACTGACCCTGTTTGTTTGTCTGTTTGTTTATTTGTTTGTTGTTTTTTGTTTGTTTTACAGGTAGGTGAGCTGGAACAAATCATCTTTTTTTGCCCATAGCCATCTATAGTAATAAACCAAAATGCATATTCAGGCATAACAAAAATACAAAATAACAATCAACAATCAACAGTCTCATCTTTATCCTTCAGTAAAGCAAAAACTTACAAGTTATCTTAATTAGTGGCAAAGTAGTAGTTGCCTTTGGATTCACTGAAAAGATAGGACATGAGCTTTGAAGAGGAAGAGTTAAGGGAGAGTATTTCACATACAATAATAGGAAAGAAGTCCTGATACCAAACAAAAAGACACTTAAAGGAGGAACTAGTGTGAGGGAGGATAAGGAAAAGGTATGAAATGGTAAGGACTAAATTTAAAGATGCAGTTGAATACAAAGGGAGAAGCAAGGTTTAGATAAAAGGTTTCTAGATGAGAGGAAGCAGTTAGCTGAATACCTGAATGAACTGTAGAGAGCTAGGCAAACAATGGCATTTCCTGCGGTGATGTCAGCTTGGTGATGAAATATACATAGAATGACAGATTTTGTTTAAAAATATCTGTAGGAGATTATATTTATTTATTTACTTGTTTTGCGGGGACAGGATACAGCAGTTATTATTAACACAAATTAAAAGACTGTAATGAGAATATATTTTCAGGATATTATTTTCCATCCCTGGTAAAGGCATCAGGAACTCAGTACCATATTTTTAGATGGCCTTCATAGAATTGCTTAATAAAAGTGTACCACCACAGCTTACTTTTGGACAATAGCTTAGTTGTTGTTTGTCTTTTCAGCTTTTCCCAGTTAGGGGTTGCCACAGCGGAACTCCAGTCTGCTAATGATTGGCAGTAGATTTTTTTGTGGTGCCGAGTTGCCAGCCCAACACCCAACCTTCAGTGAAGGCATGCACATTCACGCATGTCTTTCAGAGGCTAATCGACCACGGGGAGGACATGCAGACTCCACACAGAAGGCACTCCAGCCATGAATCGAACAGGAGAACCTCTTGCTGTGAGGCAACAATGCTACCGCTGTACCACCGCGGCTTACCTTTGGACAATACCCTAGTACTATGGATAATTGTAGATCATGCTGTTTAATAATAACGACTGCTAATTAAAGAAAGGGGAAAATCAAGCCTAAAAGAGTAATTATGTAAAGATACTTTTGAGATGCTGAAAGCAGTTCTTTTTTTATTACCTAGCCAGAAAATTAACTGAAAAGTTAAAAGTGAAATAACTCCAAGGGGAAATAATTAACAGAGTAAGGCTACTTCTACAGAAAATCATTGAGGAACAAACAATCAAGGGAATCAAGCTGCACCGCAAAAATATAATTGCACCCATAAAGTCAGTCAGGTTTAAACACAAACAATTTCTGAAACACTACTTTGTTATCTTTAATGTAATTAAATTGGAATTTTCAGTTATTGCACATGAAACAGATGCAAATGTTCGATTCCTTACTGCTCCACCAGGGTGTAATTTCACATACAGTGCAACTGGAAGCCATGGCCATGGTTCTAGTATTATTCTAGAGTAGATGTGTCCAACCTGCGGCCCGCGGGCCGCATGCAGCCCTCAGACCTCTGCCATGCGGCCCTCTACCTCTAACTCCAACACTCCAACATCGATGTATGCATGCCCCAAAACACTTTTTTGTTGTGTTTTTTGCAGCCGTGACTTATAACTCTAACATCGGTGTGCGCATGCACCAAAGCATCCTTCTAGCTTTTATTTTTTTGCACCAAAGAAGGGTCAATGTGTTTGCTCCATTATTTCGTGTCAAAGAATCAATGTGTGTGTTCTTGCTGAAGAGGGACTCGTCTATGGATTTGCTGCCATTGCATTTTAAAGAGACAGCGCTTAACCTGTGTTAATAGGTAAGTATGGTGTGAGTGAGTGCATGCATATACGCAGAATGTGTGCGTGAAAGTAGAAGTGTGTGTGTGTGTGTTTATGTGTGCATGACAGAGAGACACACATGCACAAAGAGGCTAACATACAAAAAAGTTAACTCACAAATGCATCCTACATTAAAAGTACACTTTCATTAAATTGCAGCTTTTCTGACAGGGAGAGTGTTGTATTGAATATGAAATCATACCTCTCAACTGTATGGATTTTCAAAGAATGTCTGGATTTTTGCCAAATCTTCCGATTTGTGTCTTTTGCTTAGCAAATAAAAGTAGTCATCCAAGGTAATGCAGCCCCAGGGATTAAGAATGAGACAGCAGCCTAGGGTTAATGGGTCAGTAATGGATTGACTAATGTGGGACTGTAGCATATAAAGTTTATTGTTTTTTTTTGACAAACAAAAAAATCACCCAGTACTGTCTTGTCATTGGCGGGTTCTAAGCAGTGGTAGATTGGACGACAGTAAGCATATCTTTGTTGGATCATCAATACTGGCAAATCAGGTGGGCACAATGTCATTTTTTTAAATGTTGGGGGTTTTAGTGTGTATGTGTGTATTTGTGTTGGGAGTACTGTAATAGTAGATGATTATTAAAGACAGAGACTTACAAACTGTGGAGAATATGTTTCTTTGTTTCAAAACCTGATACCTGGGTACTAGGAATGCCAAAAATAGATTTTTTAAGACATAGCTTCTTGTCATTTACAGTGGATGGATATTTACATTTAATGGACAATGTTAGCAGTATAAGTGTGGTCCTGTAGGGATCTGGAGGATGCTAAGTCTACCACTGCCAATGCTAAAAGTGACCTGGAAATGGATATTGGGATGTTATTGAAAAATACAGCAAGTGGGCTTTGAAATGTAGTTTAATTAAACAAAGTGCACTTGCAATTTACAGGCCATAATTTAATTTATTTCAGTAGTCCAGATCCTGGTAGATTGTATACCATTAGACTTAATTAGGGAGAGCTGTCATTCTGTGGAAATAAGCAGACCTAGTTTCAGTGAAAGCTCTGTGGTTGTTTGCAGGTAGGAAGTTGCAAGATGTGGAGCTAATGTGTTTTATTATTTTTAATGGATTTGTCATTTCAAAGTATGGTTTTCTTTGTTGCAAAAGAAGGCAGGATTGAATGAGCCATATAATGTTTAACTGACAATAATGGGATAGAAACATTATACATGATGTATAATGTTTGCAGCTACACTTGTTTCAATGGTGTCTGTGATGCATAACTATTTTTGGGCCTGTGTCCCAATTTTATTTTTCACTTTGTCCAGAATTCTTGCTCTAAGGTTGAGAGGTATGGTTCCATGCTAAATCAGAAGGTTGTATTTACCTTGGAAGACTTTTCAGCATAATTATGAGAAACAGAGTGTTTTTAATATCTCCACTTATTTCCAATATAAACTGCCATGTAACCTTCAAATAACTTTCTTATTACGCTACTTTAATTCTTTTGGAATTGACAGGTATGCTTCATTGGTTCAGACGTAAGCATAGTATACTGTGACTGATTTCTTGCAGCAGTCTGTGGCTTACTTATCACAATAACTTTTCTGTGTTTCTGGGTGGGTGATCAATTTAACAGTTTTAAAGATGTTTTCCAAATTTAAATAAATACATAATAAATAAAAAAAAGTAATCCATTCTTCACTTTGAGCTATTGACAAAGTGTGGGAATTTTTTTTTTTTTTAAAAGCGATGGTCAGCATTACAGCTTAGTAAACGGTTAGTCTGTGAATAACTTCTGCACAAATTAAAATGTCTAATGTCAAATGGCTTTAGATTGGAGGGAAGTTATATGTTTACTCCAGTATGTAGTATGATCTTAGAGAGTTTATAGATTTCTTACTGATTTACTTTTTGCTGAGCAGTTGTTTGTTGATTTATCGATGGTCCTTTTGGTGGTTGGAAATTGCATGGATGAATCCATTTCTATTATGATTTTTTTTCAGATATTTTGACTTCCAGACAATTTCAATCAGTGAGACTGTGTCATGTGATTACTGAGGTTGCCTATTTTACAAGTAGGGGCTCCTTTTCTCTGTGTGTGTGTGTGTGTGTGTGTGTGTGTGTGTGTGTGTGTGTGTGTGTGTGTGTGTGTGTGTGTTAAACAGAGATTTAATATGTATACTGAATATATTTTTGCAAATGGAATTCTTAGTTAAATAGGCCCCTCTTCTTAGACAAGTAGACTTGAGTAACCAATATTACATCTTAGCCATCCAGCTGGGAAAGTTTAGTATGTGGATTTTCCTTCCGGTTTGATGAAGGCTATGCTACTTATTTAAGGAGTACATTCATGGCTATCCATC
The DNA here is from genome assembly GCF_019279795.1 of Protopterus annectens. Classification (NCBI taxonomy): domain Eukaryota; kingdom Metazoa; phylum Chordata; order Ceratodontiformes; family Protopteridae; genus Protopterus; species Protopterus annectens. Next base: position 1,405,492,118 of record NC_056735.1, read on the forward strand.
CAGTTGTAGTGTTGTTGAACTACATTGTTTGATAATGAGAGGAGCTTTTTACAGAAGTTGAAAGTTTTTGCATCAAGAACCTGTCCACACAAAGTGGCTTGTTTATGTTGCAGTGAAGGCTGTGGTGTTTGTAGTGAGTGTTTTAAATATAACCAGTATTTCTGAGGTGGAGAAAGTCTCTTAAGGCAGAATCTTTCTTAGCCTGGAAAGCAAGCCAGTGATGAAATTTATAGTGGCCAGTGAGAGACAGAGGAAAGCAAGAAGCTTTTTAGTCTGTTTGGATAACTAAGTGAACTCAGTCCTTTGACCTTTTTTTGCAGAAATGGTTGTAGTCTTCTTTTGGCATGGTGTTTTGCTGAGGTACGTGCCAAAATGGGTGTTGCGCTCAATAACTGCTCTTGGAAAGGAAGAATACAGGGATGTTATGACCTCCTTGTCCCTGGATGAGATACCCTTACTAATGAGGTGGGCCATGTAAAAAGCTTTCCATACAATGGAGAAAATGTGGTGGTCAAAAATCAGGTTTCTATCAACCTGGGTGCCCAAGCACCTCACAACTGATTGCATGCTTACAACATTGTTATTAATGTGATAATTTGTGGGGACATCACTTTCCTCAAACAGGATGATTGCGCATTTTTTGGCATTTAGCTTGAGGCCATGTTTCTGGCACCAGTCATTTGTTTAGGTGAGACCCTCTTGTAGCTTATTCAGAATTGTTTTATTAAGTCAGTAATGTGAAATCTTTACTTTATTGCAAATTTGTTGGCTTATTTTTGTGGATTATAGTATTGTAGGACTGCTAATGTTGACACTGTATGTAGATGGACTGCTGGAGTGGTTTTCCCAGTGAGAAATGCTAGTGCTGTAGTGAATATCTGTTTATTTGTAAAAAAAAATCTATATATTAACTAAGATATTAGAGTTAACTGTTAGATTAGAGAATTAAAATCAGGATAAGAATTAGAATTTTAAGGCAAATATTAGGCATTTATTACATTTATTAATTGTTTGAATGCACCTACAGTACAGCCAGGAGGTCGACTTTGGTCTCCTGTGGCAGCGAAAGAGTTAGCTATATGATATATTTTATATGCGGCCCCAAGACAATTTCTGTTCACTCAATGCGGCCCCGGCAAGCCAAAAGATTGGACACCCCTGTTCTAGAGAATAACAGCTGGCATCTCAAGATCACAAGCACGGAGTTTTGGTGTAGAGTTGTGAGAAATGAGTCAGCATGTATGCACTCTGCGTGGAATTTAATTTCAAGTTCATCATTGCTCTTTAGCGCCTCCATTGCCTACAAATGTAATGCATGATTACAGAACATCCCTATCTGTATCAATAAGCTGTCCACACATGCTCAAAGTGTTCCACAGCTGCTTATGCTTGGCCACAAGACTGTAAAATATCCTTAGTACAACTGTGGTCATAGCTGTGATGCGTATAAACAGAGATTTAGAAACATTCATGACTTTGATTCTCATTTGCACAGTCACTGCATTCAGAGGCTCAGATTTACATGATATAAATCCTGGCACCTGCAGAGAGCCTCATCATATTATGGAAGACCACACAGAGCAACACGGAGAACGTTGGCTACAGATGGGAGAACAATGTTTCCGAGAAGGAAGAAAGCAACGTGGCACTGTCAGGTAAGACCAACTTTCCTTACCTTTTTTACCTTTGCTGGTCTATCTTCAAAAGGTCAAGCTTGCAGAAATGTCCAAGGAATGTGAATTTTAAATATATTGCTAACATTTTTAAATCATGCATGCAGCAAAAAGTGTAATCAAGGCAGGTGTAATACTCAGACAAGGCAGTTATCTAACTACCATCAAACTGCATGTAGTGAGTAAGTCAGCAATTAAAAATGAAAAGCAATAATGTTTTGAACTGTTTTTTTTTTCTCAATGTGCAATGTAGAACAAGAGATGGCAGATAGGGTGGGAGGATGGCATAATGGTTAAGGTGTTTACCTTGGAGTCACAAGGTACGGAGTTTGATTCTCATATAGGGTAATTGGCTAGGCTTAAAATGGCCCACAAGGGCAGTTAGCCTAGTATTAATCTATGAACCTATCTCAGGAGTGTGGTCTGTTGTTATCAGATTTCTGCAGAATGCTGACAACACAGGAAATGTGCTTAACTGAACATTCATTAACACAGTCACTAAAATGTGTATGCTGTGCTAGCATTGTGTGAGTAAATATTTTTTTTTTTTTTTTTTTGGTGGGGGGGGGGTGACTATTCAGAGTAGTAATAGTACCACAGCTGAGCATAACCTTTACTGAACATGATAGTGTGAATACTTTTAGTGCCTCCTGTTAGGTAACATCAAATGTAGCTGAAGAACAGCATGTGCACTGGTACACCGTCACACAATTGATTGTTGTTTTGTGGGAGCAGGAGGGATTCAATCGCGTTTTTACATTAATTTTGTTAGGACACCTTGTCTAACTATAATATATATTTACCGACATCTTACGTAACTTAGCATATGTAGTCAAGTGCGAATGATGCGGCATATCAAATCTATCCCTGTCCATATACTCACACAGATTATTTTTTCTCCACACAACATAATACCTGACAAAGGAAAGGGACAGAAATGCAAGTTCTCTCCATTTAATTTCTCCAACTCTTTTGGGTTTCTAGCACCATGACAGGAATGGAACCCATTCCTAAGTCAAAGTACGATTAAATTTCATGAAATTAGTATGGTTTCATTCTTTAATGTTAGACAAAAATGATCTTCACCGCACAGGCAATGTGCCCAGAAGTGACTTGTTCTGCAATTCACATGGAGTTACATGTTTCATTATTATATCTAAATACAACTATAAATTGTATTTTTATGAGACCTGTTGCTTCTCCTACTATTGGAACTGTTTGGGTATCTTTCTTCCACATTACCCTCATTTCTGCCTGAAAATCCTGGTATTTTCTGACTTTGTGTCTTTCTGTACATAAGACACTGTAATCACTGGGTGTAGCAATTTCAGTGATCAATGCTACTTTTGTCTTGTTTTCATGGATTACTATATCTGGCTTTCTCACATCTGTTTTGTGAACTGCTGGTAATGGGTGATCCCATCTGAAATAAACTTCACCATTCTCTATAATGCTTTGTGACTCTTGTTTACAATATGTCTCAGCTACCTCAGTACTGTAATGCTTGCACAATCCCCAATGCAACAGTCTTGCCACATTATTATGGCTTTCAGTATACAGACCCTCTGCCATTATTGTTTCACACCCAGCAACAAGATGTGCAACTCTTTCCATTTCTGTTTTACAACACCTACATTTGTCCATTTCTCCCACAGGCTGAATGGACTTTGTAAACCAACTTGTATGTAGTCCACAATCCTGGGTCACCAATATTAACCTTTCATCTTTTGGTTTAAATTCACCTTTTCCTTAACCATTCCTACAAAAGATCCTGATCAACATGAGGTTGTTCCAGGAGGTTTCTGTACTTGCAAATATATTTAGGCATTTTCCACATTTCTTGCCTTCTCATCTGATCCTTCTCCTTATGATCTTTCTTTTGATTTGTTTTTTTTTTTTTTTGTCAGTTTCAGTGGCTGCATGATTTTTATCATCTTCTGGATTGATTTCCATTCCCACTTGACACTGATATGCTTCTGCTAACAAAGCAGGAAAGTCATCTTAGACTTATTCTCCTCCTCCTTTAAAACGTTCACTAAGTTTGGGTCTTGTGAGGTCAACAGAGTATGTATGCAGTCCTACGATAGCAGATCAATACATGTAATCAGTTTCAGGGAGGCCCATACCTCCTTCAAAACAAGGAATATATAATCTTGGTATACAGTGATTTTTATATATCATTTGATAAGCATGAAGCATTTTTCTTATTTTCCTGTCCAGCTAATCCAATACCTTTTGAGGCCAATCAATCAGTGCACAACTGTAAGTTAGAACAGGAAGAACAAATTGGTTTATAGTTTGGACTTATAGATTCATAGGTGCTTACTAGGCTAAAAATCACAAGGGCCTTTTTAAGCCTAGCCATGCATCCCAAATCTGTAACAAGTTCTGATACTCTTGAGAAGTGTAATTATGTGCCTGAGACATGAACCATTTACAGGTTACCTCAGTCCATTAGAGACATACGTGCTAAACCTGGGATGAATTTCCTTTTTCCCATCCAATTGTCCAAGTTGCATTTGAATTGGGTTAGAGAGGAACTCTGTTTCATATGGATGGGGAGCCTGTTCCATAGATTGGGTAGTCCCTGGGATGCATACATATCTCTCCAGCAAGTCCTATTTATATGACAGGCAAGGTTTAAGTCTTTAGAACAGGTAATTCTGGTGCTGTTTGTTTTGTGGATATGCAGGAGGTCTATCAGAGTGGGGTCTAACAATTCCCTGTATACCAGGCATATATCTCCCTTTGTTTCTAGATATCAGGGCTATTTTCAGCATTTATTTATGTCTTCAAAAATATTCCTTACTGAGTTTTGTTCACATATGTTCATGTTTTATTGTAGATCCTACATCAGTTGCCAAATATTTACAAACACCCTCCTACTCAAGCTCCTATTTTCTTGGTGCTACAGCTTTCCTACTTTAAATGTTGCTTTTAGACATTTACCAAGACCCAGTGGCATTCTTATATCATCTGAGAAAGTTTTAGTCACTTGTAGTTGTGCTTTCAGTTCCTCATCTCATGAACTATAGAGTTTTAAATCAACCACAAAAAGATGATGGGGGCATCCTCCCATGTGGAAAGTGAGATATTACTGCAAACCACTATCTCCAAGGATGACAGATGTTCAGTCAGGAGACATTTGACCATCCCCACTGTAACTGTACCTGTCAGGATGCAGTAAATGACATAAATGCTTTCAGTGACCAAAGTGGAAACTATGAAGAAGTCAGACAATGGGTCAACAACATGATTAGAAATGTTCAGAAATGTGCTATCTGCCTTACACAGGATGAGCATGAGCAGAAACAGAGGGGTTTCTTGCCTCTCTGCATAGGGACGAGATTCAACACTATCCCATGTTGGTGTGCTGTACCTTGATGCATAATTGCAGTGTACTTCTAGAACCTCCATTAAAAATGCCCCGGGTGTGTGTCTATACTTGCGGAAAGTACATATTGCTGAGCTATGTAGTTTAGTGCATATCACTAAATAGATGTTTTTGTGTTGTGTTGGGACATCACAGCTTCAAACAACAATAGCACTTGCACAAGGTAAGATTTATCATTTTACATTCTACCATTGTCTGCCATGCTTGTTATTTCAGCAGTAGGAATAAAGTAAAGGCTATAGGTCTTACTTATTGTGGGTATTTTCATTTCATGTTTTCATAGGTGGCATACTATCCAGCTCCACCACAGTGGATATTGCCCTGCCTGATGTTGGAGACAAGTCAGATTCTGAGGGTGTGTGAGTTGTGTCAGTGACATGTCTGGTACAGCCCATCACTGATGGTCATACAGTATACCTCCTTCTATAAAAGTGTTTTGTACTGTCTGTGAATCACTAAGGATAAGCAGCTCTAATAGATGAGAGCATGCACCAGGTGCTTGCACTTCTGTGGGTACCTTGGGCTTGTCCATAAGACACCATCACAGTGGTGCAACATCTGCTGAGGCTGTGTCTTGGCAGACAAACACACACTGCACTGCAGGACCCAGTTACAGACACACACACACACACACACACACACACACACACACACACACAGTGACAGTAACCTATCCAAGGGAATTTTATGTTAGGCCCTAATGCAAACCAACCCACATCATACATAAACATTGCACAATGTTTATTACAGTTAAAACAGGATGCACATTCCTCTGTGGATACATTATAACACTGCACACTTGTGTACCCACACCCACCTGTGTAAATGATGTTAACTGTGCCCTACCCTTTGAACTATGTTACTTAGGTTGCCTATGTCTGATGCATAGTGTGGCCAGTCTATGCACAGGCTGGTTTTAGGTTTGCATGCATTACTTTTCTTATACTGTATATGCTTTAATCTGACTTATTGGTATTTGCCAGCCACTGTTTCATGGCCAGTATCACAATGTACTGTACCCACCTTCATCTAGCATCCCCTGCTGCTGGGACCTCCTCTGATGGCACATCTAGCTCACCCTCCACTGCCTGATGTGGTGGGAAATGTTCTTTTTGCATACTCTCCCTGCTGCAACTGTTGCCTCAAAAGTATGTTTTGCAACATTGTGAGAATAGCTTTGTACATGTACCAGGGTCATACTGCAGGACACCAGCAAATACATCAAGCAAGTGAAAGTGTCCCTTCCATAACCCAAATGCACACTCACTGATAATCTGAGTTTGTGACAGGGCACAGCTACAGCCATTATGTGTTGATTTCTGATTGATGTCATCAACTATGGCTCCAGAACATATCTGGGATTGCCAGTAAGATGCCCCTGGTGAAAGTCACCCAGAGACAGATCCAGCACTAGGTGTCCTAGGCAGATGCCTAGGGCCTGCCAACACGGGGGGGGGGGGTCCAGTGTTATCTTGAGGCCCCAGCTTCACGACTGAAAAACTCGGTAAGTATATAAAAAAAAAAAAAAAAACAGTATTTTGACCTCATGACTTCTGAAAGCCTCAGAAACATCATCACCGGGACATCCTAGCATCAACTGTAGAAATGCATGGGACATGGTCTGTAAATATCCACTGGGGACACATACAGCTCCATCATAATGGATATTCAGTGCACAGATCTCTGTTGAGTGCACAGCTGCTCTTACCTTTAGAGCGCACGCATCTGTGTGTGTGTGTGTGTGTGTGTGTGTGTGTGTGTGTGTGTGTGTGTGTGTGTGTGTGTGTGTGTGTGTGTGTGCGTGTGTGCGTGTGTGCGTGTGTGTGCGTGTGTGTGTGTGTGTGTGTGTGTGTGTGTGTGTGTGCACAAAATACCCCAGTGTGGGGCACTGTCTTGTTAAGTGACTTCTCAGGATCTAATCCTGAACCTTCATAATTATTGGCAGGCAAGTACCTTAAACCTACATACCATCTGCCAGGTCTCCTTTAATTTTATTTATTTTTTTGTTTTTATTAATTACTGAGGATTACAGTCTGCCAATATTTGTCATATAGTTTCAAAGTTTTGTTGTTTAGTGTCAGTGGTACAACCAGTAGCACACTTACTTTTGGTGCAAAAGGTTGTGGGTTCGCTTCCTACAACAGGTAGATTGATTGTTGAAACTACTGTGCAACATAAGGGTAGGTGGGGGTGCCACACTCCTGAATGTGTTCTCCTTTGGATGAGATCCCTAGTAACTATGAACCTGTTTTTGGTTTTCCAGCCATTCCCTATTACAATATTACCAGCACATCGTTTTTTTTTTGTTTTTATTTTATGTAACATAGGCAATTTATTCTTCAAGTGCAGCAAGCATTGCATTTGTAGATGAAACACTGAAATGCAAAGTTGTTTGCCAGCAACAACCTCTTCATTAGTTACAGTTCTCTTTAATGTGGAATTATTCAGATGATTTTACTTCTGCAGTGATTGTGCTTATTGACTGATATTGGTAGATTGTAATGACAGAAGTTTGAGTGGCCTTTTGTAGTTGAAATGTTCTGAAATGGGTAGTTTTGTCATTATTGGTTCATACATTTTATTTCATTGCTTATTGAAAATGTTCAAAACTACAAATTTAAAACACACTCTAACAAGTGGTGCTCTGTTATACAAGGGGCCCATGATTTGAAAAGAGCCCAAAGATAAATTTAATCCGCCACTGGCTGGATGCATTTTCTATGAATGTAAATTTTAATGCAGTTTCAGTAAATGTGAGTTTCAAGGGCAGAGCAGTTTACTGTTGGTCATGCTGAGTCTGTTTTCATTGCGAGACTGCATTGTTTTGTTTAGCAAATGGCTATGAGTGTTTGTGCTACACAATTTGAAATAAAAGTTTTAAATGAAATCCAAATATCTGTAATCACTGTAGAATTAAAAAGTAAAATAGTTTGCACACTGACAGGTTTGAACAGTGTTTATGGTAACTGGGGAGAAATAGCCATGTAATGGGACACTGGAATGGCTGTGTGGGGTGGGAGTGTGGGGGCCCAATTCATTACCCTGCCTAGGGCAACATTTGACCATGATCCAGATTAGAAATCACCCCTCACATACTGTAAATAGAAGTTAAAGATGTATCATATGTGGAAGTTATGAGTACTGCCTGGGTGGCCTGCAGACATATGGCAGATAATATAATATAATGTATTATTTTGTACATTACAAACCATCTGGTAGTCAATGGAGTTATAGCCTGCACTTTTCATGTACCTTTTTCCCAGCATAACAGGTAGGGGTTTTATTTCAATGTAGGTGCAGTGCATGGTCAGTCTATGGCCCCAAGTACCTCAGGGAAATGGGTTGTCTCATAAAAGTTCTAAATAGTGATGCCGCCCTTCTTTGTGGTACAAGGAAACCACATATGCTCTCCTGCATGCTTTAGCATGGATCGATGAACTGGTATATTATTCTTGTAGGAGATGCCTTGGAAATTCTCACTATGTCCCATAAGTCAACAAAGGGTCCCTGTAGCTGGCATTCTTAAGGCCACTCATATGTTAGTATCCACTGTGATAAATAGTCCATTACTCCCACTGGCATGCAGATGAGAGTGACACATATCAAACAGCTCCTACATGATGTCTCTATCCATACGGCAGCAGTCTGCAATGTCAGTGTCATGAAGGCCATGACATTTTCAGCTCAGTCACATGACACTGCAACTCAGAGAGTAATGATATACAATACCATGTCTTCTAGCAGCAATTACAGCCTGTTGTACACTCACACTTGCTAAACTGTGGCCACCCAAAACATTGTTCCACTATTCCCCTGCTGTAACACCAGGAGTTTATGGTGGTCAGATTCATTGTCAGGAATGCTTCACATCACAGATTTTACTCATAGGTTCATATATTTGTACTAGGCTAAATGCCCTTGTGGGCCATTTTAAGCCTAGCCAACTACCCCATGTGAGAATCAAACCCTGCATCTTGTGTCTGCAAGGTAAACACCTTAACCATTATGCCATTCTCCCACTCGTGTTTCCAAATTGCTCTATTATATTCTTTTTCCTCATTTTTATACACCAATTCCCTCACTATAATGTTGCTCATTACCATGTCTACAGCCTTTGGTGTATACTGTTAGCAACTATATTGCTCAGCCTTCCCCACTCGTACTGTTTCCATGAATCTCATTCGTCCTGTGTGTGGTCACTAATCATGCCTTATTGCTGACCCAACTCAGCTAACTTGGGTGTGTGTGTGTGTGTGTGTGTGTGTGTGTGTGTGTGTGTGTGTGTGTGTGTGTGTGTGTGTGTGTGTGTGTATATATATATATATATATATATATATATATATATATATATAAAACTTATTTCACATGTAAAACACAAGTTTCAGAGTTGGCTGTCTTAAATGAACTCTCCATTTTAACAGTGCTCAAGAAAAAAATGCCTTTTTTCAATGGTTCACGAATTAGACAGTTCAAAGTCTCTTATAGTCAAGGCTTCCATGAAGAAAAAAATAAAGTCTTTCACCAACATTTCTGTAGAAAGGCAATTCAAAGACTCATGCTACCAAGACTTTCACTAGCAGTTATAGTTTCCCAAAATAGACTGCTGTTTCAGAACAGAATACTATGACCTTAGTTTACTTCTCCTTTCTCATCTGGACTTTCACTCCAAAAGCTTTGCCATACTGTATGAACCTGTCTTTAAAATGGTGCAGATGTACAGCTGACGTGTATTACCTTGGCTACAGGTATCTTACTTTAAAGGGACCAGTGTCCATTTCCTTGTTTTTTGTGCATTCTCCCATACGATGACTTTATTTCTGCCTTACACGATACTGCATTTACTTGTCTTTCTAGCACTGACTCTCTTAAAGTCCCCAGTTGTGGTTAGTTTCTCTGTCCGACTTTCTTCTAGGGGACCCACCACCCTCTGTTGCAATACACACACTCACCCACACAAAAATACAAAGATTTTATTTATTTTATGTATTTTTAAATCAAGTATTTAGCAATTTAGTCCCATCTGTTTTTACATACTCTGTTGTATTGTAACTTTTTCAATTGCTTGCATGGTATACTTAAAGTGACAATGCTTTATTTGTATTTCTATTTACTTTCTGCAGGCTGACATTGAAATTGATCTGCTGAGATCAAGGTCTCTATCCCATTTAACAAATACATGTATATATATATATATATTCACAAACACACACACACACACACACACACACACACACACACACACACACACACACACACATGCACACACAAACACCCACTCGCTCACGCACACGCACACTTCCCTTCTCTCTCTCTCACACATTCACTCTGTCCTTCCCTCATAAGCAGTACTGATGTAAAAGCCACACAAAAGTATGCCCTTCTTTAGCATATAGGAAGCAAATAAAAAAAAATCCAGCAGACCAGTGTAATGTAGCGCTAGCAAGCTATAGCATGAACAGAAAACAGTAGTGGCCATCCAGGTGAAAATCTGGGTCTGTATTAGTTTGCCAAAAGTTATTTTCAGTGAACACCACTTCATCAACCCATATTCAGTGAAAATCACTTCCGATTCACTGAAATTTCCAAGGACAATGAAGTATTTGGCCAACTACACAACTTTGCCCTTTTCCCTCTGTAGTGTCATCACAAAGTTGGTATATATAGTTGGGGGGTGTGGGGGGCATGGGTTTGATTTAGTCAGTTGTGGGTTCTGTTGTGCTGTGCGGCAATTGTTTCATTGCCCTAAGAAAATTAATCAAATCGCAGAAGTGATTTTCGCTGAATATGGGTTGACGAAGAAGGTTAGCTGAAAATAACTTTTGGAGAACTAATATAGACCCCAAAATCTAGTATGACTTAGAAAAGAAAACTGGGTGAAGTTTTATAGGGCTCTGTCTTGAGATAGGCTGTTAATATAATGTATTGTCCCTAAACTAAAAGAATAACAACACCATTCAAAACCTCTGATAAGCTAATAATGTGCCAAATGGAGGTTATGTTTCTCATGTTATTTTGCTGTCATCCTTCTCTGCATTTATGAAGCTAAAGTACTTAGTTGAAGTTCATACCACCACTCTGGGACTTCAGAAGCATATATACACATGCTCTGCTAACTAAATCAAATGCATTTCCCACCATCACCTTATAGTCAATAGACAACTTGTATTTCTAAACATACTTGTTTGAGCAGTGTCATTATCCACACATCACCTAGCTAAGTCATAAAACATGAAATGTAGATGCTGTTAACTTTATAGACTTGTGTTTCTACTTATATATACCATGGCTGGCCACAGTGAAGTATAAAACATGTGAATAGCACCACAAGTGTGTCTAGCAGAAGATCCAACAATTATTCAATTATCTACTGGAATGGAGTAGGTGGAAAGCAACTATTTGTTTAGGTATTTTCTATGATTTTTAAAACATTACGTTTATAGGTATATAGTATGCTAACAACTCCAGGGCCTTTATAGGACTAGCTATGCTTCTTAAATATATATATTTGATACTCAAGGATATTTTAAGGAGGGTATATGTAGGCTTGGGCTTGGATGGGCTACCATTTACAGGCACTATCCACACATCATGTGGGACATTGTGGCATAGGTTGAATGCAAAATAATAAAAGTGTTTTTTGAATACATTTTTTTATCTTTCTCCCCTCACTGATCTCAAGCCTTGGGGGTACTTGTAGATCTGTTCATATTTTGTTCTTCATTCCCACTACAGAGTGAGAACAGGATGGTCAGGTCTCAAAATGTAATATTATAGATTTGCTCATTTTTATTTATTTATTTGATAAATGGGTAGCTTAACTGGTCAGATGATCCTATTTTGGTAAAGACCTGGGTCATAGTCTAAAAATAGGATCACAAATAGTGCACTAAGTACTTATGCTGCAAATAGGCAAATCTGCTAAATTGATGACCACGATTAACCCAAAAAAGATAGAAGAGCAATAGCACAGAGGCATGATGGGGAACGATACTGACCTTAAACAACAATTACACTGAGTACAAAAGCTGGCATGAGGCAACTAGATGGTACTGCAGTAGACTTGTTTGACAAACATAAGATAATATGAGGATGACTGTAGAAAAAGTTAGATAAGGCAACCAGTTAACTGTGTGTCAGAAAAATATTACATAAAAGGTACACATATGTATATATACACACACGTACACATACACACACGCACACACATATACATATATGCACACTTGGTAGTCATGAATTTGATCAAACTTTGTTTTGGTCGATACCTATTTAGTCAACAAAATTTGGTCAATTCCCTCATAAGCAGTACTGATGTAAAATGCCCTTCTTTAGCATATAGGAAGAAAATAAAAAAAAATCCAGCAGACCAGTGTAATGTAGCGCTAGCAAGCTATAGCATGAACAGAAAACAGTAGTGGCCATCCAGGTGAAAATCCGGGTCTGTATTAGTTCTTCTGTATTAAGCAGATGATCAACAGATGTGCAAGATCACACAGTTGTCAGAGTTGAGCAATATGCCCTTCCCTTGAAATAATGCAATCTGGTAGTTACTATACATAACAAGCAGGGAGTGTGGGGGTGCAGCTCCCCATATGGAGGTTGTAAGGGACCGGTTGTCTGAAAAAAATTATGGGTTTTTTTTTGTTTGTTTTAATTTTGCATGTGTTGAGGTTGTTGCTTAGCACATGAGTGTCAACATTTGCATTTTTTACATTTTGTGGTCGATGCTTTGAATGTCAACATTTGTTTTTTAATTATTTTCAGTAGCTCCTTATACAATACAATAAGACTATGTGCTAGTAGTCCTAGAGTGTGCAGCAGTGCTGATTCCTTCATTGTCTGTCTACAGGATGACTATAAACAAGTAATTTAACCAGACATTTTTCCTGAGTTGCTCCTTAAAAGGCACTGTGCCTCCAGTGGGCTTTCCTGGCTCACAGTTTTTTTGTGTGTATATATATATATATATATATATATATATATATATATATATAAATGGAAATTTCACAATCTCGAAAAAGAAAAGTAAAACACAACTTCTGCAAAAGTGCACTACATCAAAAGTGCACTTTCGCGAAAGCTAATTCATCGAAGCGGAAAAAAAATAAAAAACTACTGTAAGCACTGTTTTGTAGGGGGGCAAGCCCCCCCCCCCGCACCCCACACCCCCTAATTAAATATACTAACTCCAAGATCGCACTACAGTGGGGAAAAGAAAATTTTTATTTATTTATTTATTATTTATTTATTTTAATTTGTTGACCAGGTGTGTCCGACTGGACGTGGGTCCATTTTCAGCGGAGGCCCGGAGAGAAAAGCTCCACAGTAAAATAAACAGACAGTAGTTACATTGGATTACATAGCGATTAACAATTTAACATAGAAATTACTTACAACATATTTACAGATGAAGAACATAGTACATCAGTAGACAATTAGAATCTTTATCTGTGAAGTACATAACAGGCATTAACAAATTTAACAATGAGAAGTTCCTATAATATATAGGATATGATATATAATATATTCCTATAATATATTTTCTTATCCCCACTGTAACGTGCTGCGGCGAATCGTCTTTCATGAAAGTGCACTTCAGATGTAGTGCACTTTCACTTAAGTGGGTTCAACCTTCTGTTTCTCGATAAACTGTGTTTTCGACAAAAAGGAGACCCATATATATATATATATATATATATATATATATATATATATATATATATATATATATATACATATATATATATATGTGTGTGTGTGTGTGTGT